>NC_035435.2:116090858-116182123 GCF_002127325.2 Helianthus annuus
CAAGCACAGGGCAACCCGCAACTGTACCACATTTGGCAACCACATGATGAATGAAAGCTCTCCAAGACATCTAGCTTCCTAATTGCCTCTCCACTCAACAAGTCAAGGGCTGTATGGGATACTTTTCCAAGTAGGTGTTGAAACAGCGGGTGTTTGTGGTGGTTCATTCTTTTTTCGATGCTTTCTCGAAAAGTCTTCCTCATTTCACTGAACTGTGTCTCAACTATATCCTGGACACAACCAACTACACGGTCCAACGAGCTCCTATCTAGGACGTATCTCTTTAAGTTGGCGTGTTGGCTCTCAACTCTGTTTGTGGTACGATTACCAAAGTTGCGCCTTTTATCAGTCCACGCAAAGATGAACATCTCCTTATAGTCTTTTAGCCAGTTATCGTACACGTAATTAAAGACTCCTAAAAAGTAAAAATAATTTAATAAAATTTGCATAAGTGAGTCGTATGTTATTAGAAAAACTTACTAGAACGTTTGCACTCCATAAGTCGCTTTCACATGTTGCGCAAGTGGTACTCGTAGATGGGTATGGATGGAGACTCAATCAATGTCCCCCAGAATGACAAAAATTTTTCCCAGTCTTCGTCTATGAAGGCAGCCTTGCAGTGCTTCATAACATTCTGTTGTATGTGCCACCTGCAAAGAAGCCTGGAGGCGTTTGGAAATAGTTTAGCACACGCGCCCATAAGGGCTAGGTCTCTATTCGTTAAAATCACACATAGCTCCATACATTCATCCAACATTGACTTGACCCTCTCAAGTGTCACACCCCGACCACGTAGGACAACAAACCGTGGCGGAAACGTCGGGGAGTGTTGTAACAGAAGCAATCGTTTCACAACCATGGATTCATAAGAGTTTCGTTTATTGATAAAATTAAACATTACATTGTCTTAACATAAAACAAACAAGTTTCTTATCAACTATCATAGTTTTAAAGTCACTAAGGCCTCGTCCAGGTCCTACATGACGCATGCATCCTAGAAAGTCACATCATTCAACCACACCTGAAACATATGTAAAAACAAAGTCAGCAAAGAAATTGCTGGCGAGTACATAGGTTTTATAAGGGTATTGGAATCATGGCTTGTTTGTATGGTGCAATACTTTATTAGACTACAAGAGTCGAAATACAAACCTCGTTTTGAAAAGTGTATTGCAACATAGTTAACCAACTCAAATATAGTTGATTAAGTTTATAAAATCTCGTAGCCATAATTCTTAACCCAAAAACATTTTGTTTTTAGGAAAACATCTTGTAAAACATCATTGTGTGACATCGTTTTAAATATCGTTTACCCAAGTGAACTAAATAACACCACGGTATGTAATATGATGAAAACACTTATATATAAGAAGTACCAGCGGCGTATCTACCATATTTTCACCACATTACCCCCGTCTCGTTATCTAAACACTTAACCAAAACCAGTCGCTTATCGAAATTGTTTAACATCGTTTCCAAATCGTTTACTCGTTTCCAAATCGTTTACTCGTTTCCAAATCGTTTACTCGTTTCCAAATCGTTTCCAAATCGTTTACTCGTTTCCCAATCGTTTCCAAATCGTATTCGTTTTTAATAGTGAAACTACTTTTGGTCGTCTCGTTAACAACATTCAAACCTTCGTGACTCGTCCAACTCGTTTCTCGTTTCGTATTAACAACCACCAAAGGGTAAGTTAACAATCATCAGATTCAGTCGTTACCCACAACCCCCACACATAACTATGGGTGCAGTGCAATAACGGGATTTGTCAGATCCTATGGTACCATAACCTAATACTGGTCGGCTTGATCAATGCTAATGAATGTCATTCGTTATGTAATTACAACCAACAAGTCGTGTACACCTTATCGAAATCGTTATTAGTTTAGTAACATCGTTATAATTGTTTTTGAAACCATCGTTTAAACTTTGAAAACATTTGATACATATGAATCACCCCAAAACATTTAAAACAGTAAAATAGGGGAACTATGTACTCACATGTAGTGCAAAGTATCCTTGATCAAATAGAACTTCAACAAACTCAAGCAACCAGAGAAATCAAATAGCCCCTAGTAATCGAACCACTAGTCAAACAATAGACGCCTAAATCGGGAAATCGGATAGAATGAGGTCTTGTAAACCAAATGAGTGTTGGAACTCTTGTGATATGGTTTAACAAAGCCTACATCCTAAATCGGAACCTAACCTAAGTGCTTTCGACCCATCGCGACCCATTAAGGTGGCTTACGCTACTTTAATGCGTCGTGCGTGCAAAAGCGCGTTCGAGACGTCTAACTAGTCCTATGACGAGTATTATATGCCCATACATGTTTAATTATGTTACATAATTAGTTACGTGTCAAAAATTTAAGTTACATATGCTTAATTACCAATTATGTATAAAAAGGGTATTTTGGTAATTTACCAAGGGCACATAAACTACCTATCATGCGACTAATCAAACCTAAGTGACCATAAGGTATAACCCCGGAAGGTTATTCCCTATGCTACTATGGTCACAACACATGTTTGGTCGAATCCTAATGATCGACCAAACGGGTCGTGTTCGAAAGTCTAAGCGGGTGTTTAGTCCGCTTGACTTACGACTCTACATAAGCACAAAACTAACAAGTGACGAGCTAAACATGTCGAAACATGTTTAGTTAAGTTAGAAAACAGGTTTGGTATCAAAACAAACGGTTTTGATACCTACAAATAGCTTGGTTACAAAATACGCGAGAAAACGCATTCTGGCCGAAGCTATGACTCGTCACTGAGCCTAGATAACGTGGTAATCAGTAGGTATAGTCACTAGAGACTATAACCATCGTGATTACGCTCACGTTATGAAGTTCAAAAGAACTTCGTGTTGACCATAAAACTGGTCAAAGCAGAAAGTCAAATACAGTTTGACTTTAACGCTAAAACGAACGATAAACGCGAAAGAATACTTACAGAAGGTCCCCGCAAGATTGAACTTCCGAGTATTCTCAGGTATGAAGTGCTAAAACACCCCAACTTAGAGAACAAACTCAGAATTCAAGTGGGGAGAAATGAAGTTGGGTTGGGTATTTATAGGAAATCCACAACCGTTAGGATCGTTTCTTGTTCCCCAAGCGTTTAATCTCGGCCCTACACTTGTACCCACTGATTTGGAATACTATGGGCATCAAAAACCAGCCCATAGATTGCTCAAACCATGTGCAAAACAATGGGGAACAGCTGGGTTTTAAAAATAAAGTTTGCTGATCTGGGGAGGCTTTACGGACCGTAAGCATATACCCATACGGTCCGTAAGGGACCTGCAGACCAGCACTTTCATAAAATGACAGTTTAGCCCCTGAACTTGCAAAACTTGCATTTCGGCTCATTTTTGACACGTTTAAGCCCCATTAACCTCATTTCAAGGCTCTAAAATGAAGTTAAAGTATAGGGAACTCAAAACATGCTCAAAATATCTCGGATGTCGGTTCGTTTGGTCGTACGGTTGCGTTGTTCGGTTAATTACGACGGGAGTCGTAACGAACGCAAAAAACGGTCCAAATTGCGCGACGAATGGATTTTTATTATGCCAAACATTAAAACATAATATTTTAATGCTTACATAAATTTTTGGATGTCCGGATGTATTCAGAACGTAAGATATGCGCGAAAATGCAAACTTGTGCACTTTTTGACGCTTTAAGTCCCTATTGATCAATAAAGTTTATTTTAGCATACCGAACCCCTCAAAGCCTATTTCTAAGCTATGTAAAGGTTATTTAGGGTATGTTTAACTTATGATCAAGTTCCGGAGTGTTCGTTATTATACAAATCGGTATAGTTTCGCAATTTGACATAAATAGTCCCTGCGATCGAACAAACTTGTTTTCGACACACCAAACCATCCAAAACTTGTTTCTAAGTTATGTGGAGGTTATTTAAGGTATGTTAAGCCTATTTCACTATTCCAGAATGTTTGTTGCATTAAACTGGTTATATTTACACATTAGAGCGCGTATAACCTTCCAGAAAGCGATTTAGAGCTTGAAATTGGAATCGAGTCGAATTGTAAAATTACCAAACACAAAACACATATAATAACACCAAAGCACATTGTTTTATTAATAATCAACATTGTTTTTCATCGAACAGAGATTACAGAGCACAGTTGTCACAGTCTCCCCTACTTCAGGAAATTTCGTCCCGAAATTTTAACTAGAGGAAGCTTGTGGAAACAAATGTGGATATTTGGTCATCATTTGATCCTTACGTTCCCAAGTAAATTCTGGGCCACGTTTGGACTCCCAACGAACTTTAACCAAATGAATCCGTTTGTTCTTCAACTGCTTGAATGCACGGTCCACTATCTCCACGGGTTTCTCGACAAAGTGCATCGTTTCATCGATTTGGATTTCGTCAAGAGGTATGTGAAGATCAGCGTCAGCTAAGCACTTTCACAAATTGGACACGTGAAAAGTTGGATGAATATTTCCAAGCTCTGGAGGTAGCTCTAGTCGATAGGCAACTTTCCCAACTCTTTCCACAATCTTAAATGGTCCTACATATCGAGGTGCAAGTTTTCCTTTCTTTCCAAATCTCATGACTCCTTTCCAAGGTGAAACCTTGAGTAGGACACGGTCTCCGACTTGGAATTCCATGGGCTTGCGTCCTAAATCCGCATAACTCTTTTGACGGCTTCTAGCTGTCACAAGATTATCGCGAATTTTCTTGATTTTGTCCGTTGTTTCTAGAACGAGCTCAGGTCCAGTAAGCTGAGCTTCACCGGTCTCGTTCCAACAGACGGGTGAACGACATTTTCGACCGTAGAGAGCTTCGAATGGTGCCATTTTAATGCTAGCATGATAGCTATTGTTGTAAGAGAACTCGATCATTGGCAGATGAGAATCCCAATTACCACCAAAGTCTATCACGCATGCTCTAAGCATATCCTCCAAAGTTTGAATCGTCCTTTCGGATTGCCCATCTGTTTGGGGATGATAAGCAGTGCTTAGATTTAGTTGGGTTCCCATAGCAGTTTGCATGGTTTTCCAGAAATGAGATGAAAATCGAGCATCACGATCGGAAATGATATCCAAAGGAACACCATGTCGTGAAATAATCTCATCAACATAAATCTTTGCAAGTTTATCAGCAGATAGGTCTTCGCGAATCGGGAGAAAATGAGCTGACTTTGTTAATCGATCGATAACAACCCAAATAGCATCATGACCTTTAGACGTACGCGGTAACTTAGTGATGAGATCCATCGCAATGCTCTCCCACTTCCAAACCGGTATCTCTGGTTGTACAAGCAAACCAGAAGGTCGTTGATGTTCAGCCTTGACTTTAAGACAAGTTAGGCATTTCGATACATACAAGGCGACATCTTTCTTCATACCAGGCCACCAGAACTTAGTACGAAGATCCTTGTACATTTTATCAGCACCAGGATGGATAGAATATCGAGACTTGTGAGATTCGTCCATCACTAGGGTGCGGAGCTCGTCTTGTTTCGGGATCCACAAACGATCCTTGAAATAAAGCAAACCATCACCTTTTGCTTCGAGTTTAAGCTCAAGCTGATGTGGTAATTCCATACCCATCAAATTCTGTGAAACACAAAATTGCTGAGTTTGAAGAACACGAGATTGAAGATCTGATAACGTTTGAACGGAATGAAGTTTGACTCGCTCTTTTCGACTAAGCGCATCAGCTACGACATTCGCCTTACCAGGATGGTAGCGAATTTCGCAATCGTAATCGTTCAAGAGTTCCACCCAACGTCGTTGCCTCATGTTCAGCTCTTTCTGATTAAGAATATACTGGAGACTTTTGTGGTCTGTGAAAACCACACACTTCGTGCCATAAAGATAATGTCTCCAGATTTTAAGCGCGAAAACCACAGCTCCTAACTCGAGATCATGAGTTGTATAGTTCTTCTCGTGGATTTTCAACTGTCTAGATGCATAAGCAATAACTTTACCTCGTTGCATGAGGACGCAACCAAGGCCTAAGTTAGATGCATCGCAGTAGACAACGAAATCATCGTTTCCATCGGGCAGAGATAGAACAGGAGCATTACATAACTTCCGCTTCAGCGTTTGAAACGCTTCTTCTTGCTTGGGTCCCCACTCAAAAGGCTTATTCTTCTGAGTCAAAGTAGTGAGTGGAACCGCAATCTTCGAGAAATTGGAAATGAATCGACGATAATATCCAGCAAGACCAAGAAAAGATCGAATCTCTGTAGGTGTCGTTGGCGTACTCCAATCCTTAATAACAACAATCTTGGATGGATCCACATGAATACCTTGCTCATTGACTATATGACCCAGAAATTGAACTTCTTTAAGCCAAAATTCACACTTGGAGAATTTGGCGAAAAGTTGTTCCTTCTTAAGGAGTTCCAACGTTAAGCGAAGGTGTTGCTCGTGATCGGCTCGAGTCTTCGAATAAATGAGAATATCGTCGATGAACACAATAATGAACTTGTCTAAATAAGGTTTACAAACCCTATTCATTAAGTCCATAAAGATAGCTGGAGCATTCGTTAAGCCAAAAGGCATGACTGTGAATTCGTAATGCCCATATCTCGTGCGGAAAGCAGTTTTGGGGATATCTTCTTCGAGAACACGAAGTTGATGATACCCAGAACGCAGATCGATCTTAGAAAAACATGAAGCACCTTGCAGCTGATCGAAGAGATCATCAATTCGTGGTAGGGGATATCGATTCTTGATGGTAAGCTTGTTAAGCTCACGATAATCGATACACATTCGAAAAGACCCATCTTTCTTTTTCACGAAGAGGACAGGAGCTCCCCAAGGTGAATAACTCGGACGGATGAATCCTTTATCAGATAACTCTTGAAGCTGTTTCGATAATTCTTGCATCTCTGAAGGTGCAAGACGATAAGGCGCTTTCGCAATCGGGTTGGCATTAGGTACGAGGTCGATATGAAACTCAACTTGACGAACTGGAGGCAAACCAGGCAGTTCATCAGGAAACACCTCTGGATAATCCCGAACAATCGGAATATCCTGAATACTCTTGCGCTTGACTTTCTCCTCGGTGACATGTGCTAGAAAAGCAACATATCCCTTTCTCAAATATCTCTGGGCCTTTGTACACGACATAAGCTTCAATCCACCTGAAGGTTTCTCACCACGAACCTCCAAAACATCGCCAGACGGAAGAGGAATACGAACGATCTTATCAAAACAAACCACCTCAGCGTGGTGTTTGGTTAACCAATCCATTCCAACGATAATGTCGAAGCTTCCAAGTTGCATTGGCGTGAGGTCGATAGGGAAGAGGTGGTTATCAAGGTTTAACTGACAATTACGAATAACAGAATCGAGAACAAGAGGTTTACCAGAAGCAACTTCGACAGACAAGGGTTTCCTCAATTTAGTTCTAGGTATCGCAAGCAAAGGCTCAAAAGATAATGAAACAAAACTTCGATCGGCACCAGAATCAAAAAGAATAGATGCAGGTTGGTTGTTAACAAGAAACGTACCATTGACAACCTCGTTGTCAGCCCTCGCTTCGTTTGCATTCAAGTTGTAAGCTCGCCCTCGAGCAGGATTCACATTGGCGTTCACATTCGGGATCGTATTAGCATTTGCCAGCCTCGGACAGTTGTTGCGGAAGTGGCCAAACTCTCCACAATTAAAACATGAACCTGGTGGGAATCTAGCAGCATTCCCTTGTGCCGGAGCTTGAACCTGGGCGACCTGATTTTGTCCTGAACGACAAACATTGGCTAAATGCCCAAGTCTACCACATGTAGCACACTGTTTACAGGCCTGTTGGGCAACATGGTGACCATTACATTGAGTGCAGTGAGGTGCGGTACCAGCATATGCTTTCTTCGCAGGAGGTTGAGTCGGTGTGTTCTGATCAGCCTGTGTCGTAACAGCAAAGTTCTGAGCACCCTTTCGCTTCCTTGATTTCTTCGACGACTCACCTTCTTTACCTTTACCCTTCTTCTTGTCTTTCGCAGAATCAGATGATTTCTTCTTGTCACCCTTGCGAGTGAGTTTACCCTTTCTGACTTGGGATTCAGTTAGGGTCGCAGACAATTCAATTGCTTGGCGAAGGGTAGTAGGATTAACAGCGGTCACAATATCCATCATAGAATCGGGTAGACCATCGATGTATCTTTCGATTGCTTTGTCTGGTGGAGTAACCATGGTGGGACACAATAGACTGAGTTCCTCAAAGCGATCCGTGTACGCACGGTGCTCAGCCCCATCTTGTTTTAAATTGTCAAACTCTCGCTCCAAAGCTCGAATCTCGTGACGGGGACAGAACTCTCTCATCATGAGAGCCCGAAGCTCATCCCATGTTTGTGCCAACGCCACTTCGGCACCCCTATCGCGCATAATACCATTCCACCAGGTAAGCGCTCGCTTCTCAAACACGCTGGTAGCAAATTCAACCTTACGTGCATTCGAACACTGCACATGCCTGAATGTGTTCTCAATACTCTCGAACCACTATAGGAGCGCAGTTGCTCCTTGCGACCCAGAAAACTTAAGAGGCTTAGCAGAATTGAAGTTCTTGAAATTACACTGCGCATTGTTGTGGTTATTATTGTTATTATTGTATATCTCATGAACTTGAGTTACAACACCGGGAAGCACAGCAGCCACTTGCTGAGAGACTAGGGCTGCGATTTCTTCAATGGTGAAGGATTGTGCTTCACGTCATGGAGGCATTGTCTAACAAGGAAATATGAGAAACGAGTAAGGTTGATAATTAGGAAGAGCAAAAGATGAATCGACAAAATACAAGGAAGGCGATCATTTGTTCGTTACCTTGAACAAACAAACGACACGCAATGACTAATCAAAGTAAATGAATCAAAATAATGCATCGCGAAGACATGCTCGCCTATAAGTGAACACTCACCCCAAGAGTTCCCAGGTAAGAGTGACTGGTCCGATTATGTGGATTTGTACGAACACTCTAGCCTTAGACAGAAAACTCAGGGTACAGGCATTCACTCTTCCAGTTTGCACGTGTTCACATTATTTTAACCCAAACTTTGACGAGATTTTGAAAATTCAAAAGGCACTAAGCCATATATGAATCAAACTGGAAGGGTTCAAAACCTAGTAATCAATCATCCTAGAATGGATGATTAATTTTCGAAGCAGATTCGGATTTGTGTTCTCGTCGTGGTTATCACCTAAGGATAGGTGACGGTATTGTTTTAAAATCTAAACACAAGTAAACTTGTGTTAGGGTCCTAAAGTTATAGTCTAGGTCAAAGCATTACTAATAACCTAATTCCCTATAACCATTGGCTCTGATACCAACTTTTCTGTCACACCCCGACCACGTAGGACAACAAACCGTGGCGGAAACGTCGGGGAGTGTTGTAACAGAAGCAATCGTTTCACAACCATGGATTCATAAGAGTTTTGTTTATTGATAAAATTAAACATTACATTGTCTTAACATAAAACAAACAAGTTTCTTATCAACTATCATAGTTTTAAAGTCACTAAGGCCTCGTCCAGGTCCTACATGACGCATGCATCCTAGAAAGTCACATCATTCAACCACACCTGAAACATATGTAAAAACAAAGTCAGCAAAGAAATTGCTGGCGAGTACATAGGTTTTATAAGGGTATTGGAATCATGGCTTGTTTGTATGGTGCAATACTTTATTAGACTACAAGAGTCGAAATACAAACCTCGTTTTGAAAAGTGTATTGCAACATAGTTAACCAACTCAAATCTAGTTGATTAAGTTTATAAAATCTCGTAGCCATAATTCTTAACCCAAAAACATTTTGTTTTTAGGAAAACATCTTGTAAAACATCATTGTGTGACATCGTTTTAAATATCGTTTACCCAAGTGAACTAAATAACACCACGGTATGTAATATGATGAAAACACTTATATATAAGAAGTACCAGCGGCGTATCTACCATATTTTCACCACATTACCCCCGTCTCGTTATCTAAACACTTAACCAAAACCAGTCGCTTATCGAAATTGTTTAACATCGTTTCCAAATTGTTTACTCGTTTCCAAATCGTTTACTCGTTTCCAACGTTTACTCGTTTCCAAATCGTTTCCAAATCGTTTACTCGTTTCCCAATCGTTTCTAAATCGTATTCGTTTTTAATAGTGAAACTACTTTTGGTCGTCTCGTTAACAACATTCAAACCTTCGTGACTCGTCCAACTCGTTTCTCGTTTCGTATTAACAACCACCAAAGGGTAAGTTAACAATCATCAGATTCAGTCGTTACCCACAACCCCCACACATAACTATGGGTGCAGTGCAATAACGGGATTTGTCAGATCCTATGGTACCATAACCTAATACTGGTCGGCTTGATCAATGCTAATGAATGTCATTCGTTATGTAATTACAACCAACAAGTCGTGTACACCTTATCGAAATCGTTATTAGTTTAGTAACATCGTTATAATTGTTTTTGAAACCATCGTTTAAACTTTGAAAACATTTGATACATATGAATCACCCCAAAACATTTAAAACAGTAAAATAGGGGAACTATGTACTCACATGTAGTGCAAAGTATCCTTGATCAAATAGAACTTCAACAAACTCGAGCAACCAGAGAAATCAAATAGCCCCTAGTAATCGAACCACTAGTCAAACAATAGACGCCTAAATCGGGAAATCGGATGGAATGAGGTCTTGTAAACCAAATGAGTGTTGGAACTCTTGTGATATGGTTTAACAAAGCCTACATCCTAAATCGGAACCTAACCTAAGTGCTTTCGACCCATCGCGACCCATTAAGGTGGCTTACGCTACTTTAATGCGTCGTGCGTGCAAAAGCGCGTTCGAGACGTCTAACTAGTCCTATGACGAGTATTATATGCCCATACATGTTTAATTATGTTACATAATTAGTTACGTGTCAAAAATTTAAGTTACATATGCTTAATTACCAATTATGTATAAAAAGGGTATTTTGGTAATTTACCAAGGGCACATAAACTACCTATCATGCGACTAATCAAACCTAAGTGACCATAAGGTATAACCCCGGAAGGTTATTCCCTATGCTACTATGGTCACAACACATGTTTGGTCGAATCCTAATGATCGACCAAACGGGTCGTGTTCGAAAGTCTAAGCGGGTGTTTAGTCCGCTTGACTTACGACTCTACATAAGCACAAAACTAACAAGTGACGAGCTAAACATGTCGAAACATGTTTAGTTAAGTTAGAAAACAGGTTTGGTATCAAAACAAACGGTTTTGATACCTACAAATAGCTTGGTTACAAAATACGCGAGAAAACGCATTCTGGCCGAAGCTATGACTCGTCACTGAGCCTAGATAACGTGGTAATCAGTAGGTATAGTCACTAGAGACTATAACCATCGTGATTACGCTCACGTTATGAAGTTCAAAAGAACTTCGTGTTGACCATAAAACTGGTCAAAGCAGAAAGTCAAATACAGTTTGACTTTAACGCTAAAACGAACGATAAACGCGAAAGAATACTTACAGAAGGTCCCCGCAAGATTGAACTTCCGAGTATTCTCAGGTATGAAGTGCTAAAACACCCCAACTTAGAGAACAAACTCAGAATTCAAGTGGGGAGAAATGAAGTTGGGTTGGGTATTTATAGGAAATCCACAACCGTTAGGATCGTTTCTTGTTCCCCAAGCGTTTAATCTCGGCCCTACACTTGTACCCACTGATTTGGAATACTATGGGCATCAAAAACCAGCCCATAGATTGCTCAAACCATGTGCAAAACAATGGGGAACAGCTGGGTTTTAAAAATAAAGTTTGCTGATCTGGGGAGGCTTTACGGACCGTAAGCATATACCCATACGGTCCGTAAGGGACCTGCAGACCAGCACTTTCATAAAATGACAGTTTAGCCCCTGAACTTGCAAAACTTGCATTTCGGCTCATTTTTGACACGTTTAAGCCCCATTAACCTCATTTCAAGGCTCTAAAATGAAGTTAAAGTATAGGGAACTCAAAACATGCTCAAAATATCTCGGATGTCGGTTCGTTTGGTCGTACGGTTGCGTTGTTCGGTTAATTACGACGGGAGTCGTAACGAACGCAAAAAACGGTCCAAATTGCGCGACGAATGGATTTTTATTATGCCAAACATTAAAACATAATATTTTAATGCTTACATAAATTTTTGGATGTCCGGATGTATTCAGAACGTAAGATATGCGCGAAAATGCAAACTTGTGCACTTTTTGACGCTTTAAGTCCCTATTGATCAATAAAGTTTATTTTAGCATACCGAACCCCTCAAAGCCTATTTCTAAGCTATGTAAAGGTTATTTAGGGTATGTTTAACTTATGATCAAGTTCCAGAGTGTTCGTTATTATACAAATCGGTATAGTTTCGCAATTTGACATAAATAGTCCCTGCGATCGAACAAACTTGTTTTCGACACACCAAACCATCCAAAACTTGTTTCTAAGTTATGTGGAGGTTATTTAAGGTATGTTAAGCCTATTTCACTATTCCAGAATGTTTGTTGCATTAAACTGGTTATATTTACACATTAGAGCGCGTATAACCTTCCAGAAAGCGATTTAGAGCTTGAAATTGGAATCGAGTCGAATTGTAAAATTACCAAACACAAAACACATATAATAACACCAAAGCACATTGTTTTATTAATAATCAACATTGTTTTTCATCGAACAGAGATTACAGAGCACAGTTGTCACATCAAGCACCCACACAAAGTTATCACCCTGTTCTTTACTAACAACGGCATGCGCAATAATAAATGATTTGTTGGTAGGCGTCATACCAACAAACTGGATAAATGGCATATTGTATAAGTTTGTCTTGTACGTCGCATCGATCAGCATGACGTTGGGGAATGCACGCCACATGTCTCTCGAGTACCGATGAAGAAAGAAGATCTCTGTTACGATCTCTGTTCCGGGTTCCTCCCGTGTCTCGTAAATAAAGTCATTGTTTATTAGCATGTATTCTAGTGACTGCATGGGAGTCAATCCTTGTCTTTGTTCGGCTCTAATCTTCGCCACAACGTTTTGAACGTCTTTCTAAACATGAAACCTGTCGGGGTCATGCTTACTTATCGTTTGAAATATTTTGCGCGGCTCCATGTTTTCAGCTGTCAGCTGCTCGATCAGTTTCATTTCGCTTGTAGTAAACCTTCGCACAAACGCGTGGGCCGACCGGTCCTAACAAAGTTCGTGGTTATGTTCAATTTTTCCGTCTTTTATCTCCCAGGTTTCATATGGGTGGTTTCGCACAGCCAGCAGGTAAAACGGGCAACCGGTTTTTTGCTTCCGGCTTTTCTAAGTGTTGTTGTAGTCTGGTGTTCACCACCACGATCACATTCAAGCCATACCCTCTCGGTTCTTCCCCCGATTTTCTTTGATCGCCGGGTGACAATAACGAAACCATCCGCGTTTACTATTTCCTGTATTCGTTTCTTTAGTTCTTCTAAAGAGTTGAAAACCTGTAACATCGATAATAATAATAATAATAATAATAATTATAATAATAATAATAATAATAATAATAATAATAATAATAATAATAATAATAATAATAATAATAATAATAAAATAATAATAATAAAATAGTAATTGATACCTGCTTTTTTAAGTATGGACTGTCCGGGATGGGAGGTGCCTCACCACCATATCTACCATATCCACCATAACCACCATATCCACCATATCCTCCAACGTCTGGATTGTTTTGATGAACGTAAGGAGTGCCCGGGGAATTGAATTGCTGATGACCACCGTCTCCTCCGTATCCACCGTATCCACCGTATCCACCAAATCCACCATATCCACTGTCTCCTCCGTATCCACCGTCTCCTTCGTATCCACCGTCTCCTCCGTATCCACGGTCTCCTCCGTATCCACCATTTCCTCAGTATCCACCGTCTTCTCTGTATCCACGATCTCCTCCGTATCCACCGTCTCCTCCGTATCCACCGTCTCCTCCGTAAGAATATTCACACCCGTATCTATAATCCGGATACCCTTGTTGCGTCGGATAACTTGGTTGACCAGCATGGTATGAGTCATCTACAGGGGCTGTTTCATCAACAGGGGGATGCTTGTTCAAATCTAGAAACGGTCTGTTTTGTTTTCCTTGTATACTAGACACAACCTCCCCTTGCTCATTAGAATCGGGAATGCCAGACTCCTCCAAAATAAACAACCATATCATCATTAGTAAATAATAAACTAAAACAACAACTAATTAAAACATTTAAGCTAATAACTGTTACCGGAACGCTTTCGGGCACCCAGTTGTCACTAGAATACTGCCCGAAGACATAGTTGCCGTCCCAGTATGATGGCTTTTCAACACTTCGGGATGATAAGAACACAAATGCAAACAACAAGAGTTTCTTTCGAAGAAATACAAGAAGAAACAGAATGAAAGAAATGTTGAATGTTTGGGTGGACCAAGAATCCACTGCATGTTGCACTTTATGTGAGATATAGACGCCTCGTATAGCTCTAGACACCCCGTATAGCTTTAAGTCACATGTCAGACACATAGTCAAATCAATCTCTAAGACGCCTCGTATAGCCCTATATGAGGCGTCTTATTACCCTCGTATCGGTCCCTCGCACAGGCCTAGACTCCCCGTCTGATGTGACTGATGTGACGTTGTACGAGGTGCAGAAGCTGGTCGAGAAAAGCAACCCTATACTCCTCGTATAGCCCTATACGAGGCGTCTAAAAGGGTGTGGAAATAGGCATTAAGGTGTGTAAATATGTAGACCCTTGTTTTATTCTTAAACTCGGGAGTTACATATACACAAAGACACTCGGACTAGCATCACGTATACAATTAAACTCAATCAAGCATTAACCAAATGAAACTCGGACGACATGAACCCACATAAACTCGGATTCTCATCAACATCTATTAAACTCGGATATTCAGACCAATACTTGTAAAATCGGACAGATTTAAGAACTCGGAATCCTTGTATTCATTTAACAAACTCGGAAGTATTTAAGTAGTTCGGACTGCCCTTTGAACCTTATAACCTTGGAAACATGTAACAAACTCGGATCCTCCCTTTTGTTTCCTCTTAAACTCGGATCCGATCACATATACATATATAAAGCCGGAACTTTATAATAAAAACTCGGATCCCTTGTTTCATTTATATTAAATCCGGACAATTATAAAAGGGTCAACATATTTACACACTTTAATGCCTATTTCCACACCCTTCTAGACGCCTCGTATAGGGCTATACTGTGACAACTCGTAATTTGGAACCTTTCGCTACACTTGATTTTATATTTGCGCTTGATGTGACATGTGTGAACCTTGTGTGGTTATTTGATATGTTGTTTTTAATGGAATAATTATAGGTGGAATGTTACGTGTTATGTTTGGTTGTATTATAAATATAAGTTTATAACGAATCTTAATCGCACAACATATGCTCGATCGCACAATTCCTTTTTGGGCCACATACCTGGATCGCACATTCCTTCTTCTCGGCCCAACTTATGATCCGAATCCAAGACCCAAAGGGCAGCCCATGATAGGCCGGCCCCTATTGTTTTCGTATGACACCAAGGGATGTCAATATAAACCCCATAACTATCTAGCATCCATGTTGGATCGTTCTATGACCCTGAAAATTCAGTTAAGGTAGTTCATCTTCACGTATAAAGGCGGAATCAATGTACGCGAAGTAATTACATCTTTTCCTCTTCAATTCCTTCTCTATTGATGCTTTTTGAATCAATTTTTACAGAGTTTGGTTACAAAAGCAATGACCAGTTTCCGCTCCAACATACACAACTGAACTATATGGTTTCGCTTATGGTAACTATATATAGTGCATGTGGTTTCGCTCCAGGGACATGACACAAGAGCGAAACTACCTAAATACCATATAAGCGAAACCCCTAATGACTAATAAGCGAAACCTTAATCTAATTTGTTCACAAGAGCGAAACCTATTACATTAAAACCTAATTTGACTTTTAAGCTCCTATGTTGACCTAACTTAACCTAAGACTTATTGTAGACAAAGTCAACAGACATTTGATGCACCAACAAACTCCCCCTTGGATGTTGACGAAGTCTTCAGCTCCAAGTCTTCAGTCTTGGTCTTTTCTCCAACTCTGTCTTCACAGGTTCAGGATCACATCCTGACTCTAACTTCCATCTTCCCTTTAACTGTTGATCCAAAATTCCCCTTTCAATATGCTAGAATCTGAGGTCTTGATCTGGTTCAAGCTTTGACAATTAGCTTCCGTGGGAATAATGAAGTCCAAAACTTGTGTCTCAAACATCAAACATTACAATCTATCTTTTCAACAATAATTCTCAAACTATCAGTTTTTAGAAATCCACTCAAGTATTCAGGTCCAAATTAATGACCCTAATTACTCGATTAGTCTACCAAGTTCAACTTAATGACCTTGGTTGATCATTGATGAAACAAACAGATTTAAAAACAACTATTTTCACATTTTCTGAAAATAACAAGTATCAAGTTAATGAACTTGTTTAACTTTTTAACATCTCAAATTCCATCAAAGTAAGCTCTCCTCATTCTTCAGCTCAGAACTTTCCTGCATCTGCTTCGATCTTCGAGAATCCAACGATTAACTCTCGACTTTGGTTTGTCAAAAAATAAAGCAGAAATAAAATCTTTTTGGATTTTATTATGTGTTTTAAACTAAGAAATGAAATGCAGAAAACTTAAATTGCAGAAAGTAAACAAAATAAACTATTTACAAACTTATTTTTTGGCGAGCATGTCAGGGAATCATATCAGCTTTTCAGACAAATTACAAGTACCGTTAAGCTTCATTTCATGCTCATACTTAAACAATTCACCTCGATTGTTGATATACTGATCCATCTTAAATTCTCACACAGATTTCAATCTACTCAGGATACGATTTAGATGTTTTATGAACTTAGCTCATTCATGTGTCCCACCTCTTGAATATACTCCCGTATCCAGAATCCCAGATATTCAGTCTTACAGGTGAGTATACCACAGATGATATCTGTTAGGGGTTAAATGCGAGGGCCGTGAGAGCTCAGGTCGATACTTCTGTATACGCAGAGAGATGACGGCTTCGACTTTTCGGTGTGTCCCCTTTAGAGGATCTTTTAGTTACAACAGCAGCGACTATCAATTTTATTATTTCATCAGCTTGCTGAGGTCGATGCTTTGTTTCAAGCATTTGCAGAAAGTATTATTCGGGGACTAGGTCAGAACTTCCATTCAGCAGAAGTCCCGGAATAATACCCCAGATATCACTGAGTATAAAGACCTAGTATCTCAGAATATGGGACCTTTCAAACGAGATTTCAGGGGTTACCTATATATCCAAGTAGTGTTCCCCACGAATTTCACAAGTTTGAAATTTTAGGTTTATATCACGAATACATCTACTAAATGTGCGAAAACCTATCGACACATCAATAGTGAGACTGTTTAACTCATTTAGACTTGACAATTCTTTAGCATACTGTAATTGTCTAGCCGATGTACTATCATTTTCCCTTTATACACAAGCTCTTTTACAGATTTTATATTGTTTTTGGATTTTGAACATTTTATCATGTTTTTGTATTTTTGCATTTTTTACTGTTTTTGTATTTTCTGAAAATAAACTATATACATCTACTCCCCCTAAATACCAAAACTGGTAAAAAATCGACAAACCATTGCAGATTGTTTCTCGTCTTCATCCGCAACAGTACTCTCATCAACGCCAATTATGCCATCCGACACCGAAAGAAGCTTCATACCGTTCAGTTTTAACAAATATTTAAACCGATTTTTATCAAAAGCTTTGGTATGTAAATCAGCTTTCTGTTCGTCAGTGTGGATTTTCTCAATTCGTATCAACTTTTTCTCGAAGCAGTCGCGAATAAAATGATGACGAATTTCTATATGTTTAATTTTAGCGTGATGTACTAGATTCTTAGTTATATTTATTGCGGCCTCATTATCAACAAAAAGAGGTATGTTAAGAAACTGCAAACCATAGTCGCGCATCTGTTGCTGTATCCACAGGATCTGAGAGCAGCAACTGCTAGCAGAAACGTACTCCGCTTCACAAGTAGATAGCGCCACATACGTTTGTTTCTTACACTGCCAGGTAACCAATCTAGGTCCAAAGAACTGGCATCCTGCAGTTGTTGATTTAGCATTAACTTTGCAGCATCCGAAATCCGAATTGGAATACCCTTCGAGCGTAAAGTCGCCTTTTCTAGGATACCACAACCCCAATGAAGGAGTTCCTTTCAGGTAGCGTAATATCCTCTTCACAATAATCATGTGCGAGGCTCTCGGGTTAGCTTGATATCTTGCTGCGAGGCACGTTGGGTACATGATATCAGGACGTGAAGCAGTTAGATACATCAAAGAACCTATCATGGAACGGTTGAACGTTTCATCAGCCCTGTCTCCGGTGAGATCTGGGTGAATCCCATGATTTGTTGCAAGTGGGGTAGCAGCTGGAGGAGAACTTGACATCTCAAATTTCTCTAGAATATCATGCACGTACTTCGTCTGATGAATGAAAATTCCCTCAGGTAGTTGTTCAACTTGTAGACCCAGAAAGAATTTCATCTCCCCCATTGAAGACATTTCGAATTTCTGCTTCATCACCTGTTCGAAATCTTTGCACAATTTCTCATTTGTCGACCCAAAGATTATATCGTCCTCATAAATCCGAACTATCAGAAAATGTCCGTCGACCTCTTTAGTGAAGAGAGTGGCATCCACTTTTCCACGAATAAATTTGTTGGCTAGTAGGTGTTGAGACAAAGTCTCGTACCAAGCTCTCAGGGCCTGGTGTAAACCATACAGCGCTTTGTCCAATAAGTAAACCTTGTTTTTGTGGATTGGGTCAGTAAAGCCCGGCGGCTGACCGACATAAACCTCCTCTTTGACCTTCCCATAAAGAAACGCCGATTTAACATCCAACTGATAAACTTTGAAGTTCTTCCAAGACGCAAATGCAAGGAAAATTCTGATTACCTCTAGCCGTGCGACAGGAGCATAGACTTCTGTAAAATCAATCCCCTGCTGTTGACTAAAGCCCTGAACAACGAGTCGAGCTTTGTTTCGAACAACAACTCCTCTGTCATCTCTCTTACACTTAATACCCATTTAGTATTGATTTTCCTTTGACCATCCGGCAAATCCACTAACTTCCACACTCCCAACTTTTCAAACTGACTTAACTCTTCTTGCATCGCAATGACCCAAGAGTCTTCAGTAAGCGCCTCTTTATACGTTCTCGGTTCGATTTGCGAAATGAAATAACTTAATGCAAATTCAGTTTGTAAAGGTGCTACTGTAGAATAAAAACATGTAAGGCCCTGGTAAATTTGACGTCTCGTGCGAACGCCTGCTTGCAATTCTCCTATGATCAACTCCTCTGGATGATATGGAAGAGTTCGCGGCATCACTTTGCTTGGAACATCTACATTTCCCTCCAGATTAGTAACATTCTGATCTGCATCTTGTTCACCAACTTGGTTTGTTTGACTTGAAATTTGGATCTGCTCCCCCTCAGATTCTGAATCACCATGATCAAATACTGGCATGTTATCAGCTTCTTGACCATCATTCTCATTCAACTGATTACCAGGAGAAACTTCATCATTATGTTCACCAGCATTCCTAGGACCTGCTTCATCATCATTTGAAGTTTCCTGAGGTCTTCTAGAATACTCAGCTGGGAACCTTTGCTGTGACTCATATTCACGCAAAATATCCAGCTCATCAAAGAAATCTTCATCATCCTCTGATTCTTCCCTCATGTCAAACGAATCCCACAGTTTGTCATAATGATAACGCCATGAATCACCAGGGTTCTGCGGCGGCATAGAATAACCTTGACATTCAGCATTTCCAGCTTCAATAATCCGCTTCTCACTTGGAACGAAGACACGTCGCATTGGATTTGCATAGCCAACAAATATTCCCTCAATGCACTTCAGACCAAACTTTCCATGAGGCTCTATAACTGTACAGGGTGACCCGAACGGTTCTAGATACTTCAAATTCGGTTTGCGATTATTGATTAGCTCAAAGCATGTTTTGTTGAACTTCTTGACAGTGAGAACCCTGTTGAGCGTATAGCATGCGGCGGAAACAGCTTCAGCCCAAAAATTAATCGGTAACTTTGAATCTGCGAGCATAGTTCTAGCCGTCTCGATTAGCGTCCGGTTTTTGCGTTCTGCGACTCCATTCTGTTGCGGAGTGTACGGAGCACTAAACTCATGCAATGTACCTCTTTCATCACAAAATTCTTCCATCTTACTGTTCATAAATTCAGTACCATTGTCACTACGAATTCTTTTAATACGCCTTTGGTACAGATTCTCAATCCTCTTGAACAACGCCATCAGACTGTCAAATGTTTCATCTTTCGTCTTCAAGAAAGAAACCCACGAAAATCTGGAATAATCATCAGTAACGACCAAATAGTAGTAATCTCCTGTAATACTTTTGACATTCACAGGACCGAATAAATCCATGTGAAGTCTCTCCAGAGGTCTCGAAACTGAATTGACTTGCTTTGTAGGGTGTGACTTTTTCTTCTGCTTGCCTTTAATACAGCTAATGTACTCCCCTTCCAGATGAAAACCTTTGACATGAATTCCTGTAACCAAATTATTGTGCACCAAATGATTCATTTTTCTAAGATGTATATGTCCCATCTTCCATTGCCACAATCTCGATTCTTTTTCAGTTGCTCTGGACACGAAACAATGAGCTTGACCCGTGGTTGTAGTAGCTATGCTCATATCCAACACATACAGATCATTAACTCTCGGTGCCCTCATGATAATCCATTCCTCGGGTGTTACAAATCCTGGTTTCAAGATCAAACATTCTTTATCAGTGAAATGGGTAGTATACATCCTGTCACAGATCTGGCAGATACTCAGCAGATTATTCTCCAGCTCAGCAATGTAGTTAACTCTCTCAAACATCACAATCCCATTGGATAACGTTCCTTCACCAATAATCCTGCCTCCTTGATTACCCGCAAAACCTACATATGCTCCATTTATGTTTCTCACATCATACAGCAACGCAGTCTTCCCTGTCATATGTCTTGAAGCTCCGCTATCCATGATCCATCTGGATACAAGTTTTGGAAGATCCTGCACATAATAAACTTTGACTTAACCAACTTCAATAAAGATGCCGATTCATGCTTCGCGATCCAGGAAGCTCCGGCAATTCAAACTGCTTAGTCAAACATGGTGTCCACCCAGGCTTCATCAGCCTTGGGTGTAACCTTGGCTGTTTTAACTCTCGCAACTTGAATTTTAAAGTTTTCAGCTTTCAAAGGTGGAAAATTTACATCATAATCAATTTGAATTGAATCCTCAGAAGGTGAAATCTTTTTCTCAGTTTTAGGTTTCCAAACTTGTTGAGACAATGCAACCCGTTTGTAAAATTTGTCATTTTTAGTTACCGTCTTCTTTACGAGTTCATTTTTCACTTTGATTTTGTCATTTTTCAAACTCTTTTTCTCAACAATCATTGGTGCTTTACCCTTCACCTCAACTTTCTTCTGTTGAGTCTTCACAGTTTTAGTCTTAGGCTTCACGTTGGTACACTTTCGTGCAATATGACCAACTTGGTTACATCTGAAACATGTACGAGTATCAACCACTCGACTTGTGCCTTCAGATTGAGCCTGTGAAGCTCTTTTCTCAAAGAACTCTTTATTTGATTTTGAAAAAATTTCTTTCTCTTCATCAGCAAGTGAACTCGAACTGTTCACAAACTTTTTCTTCTCAACAAACCTCTTGTTTTGAACATTTCTCTTCTGATAAGACATACCCCCCTGATAACCACCCAACCAACTGTTTCGATTCTTGTTATTATTATAAAAACGCAGTGGATTAACAGATTTCTTGTTATAAACTTTTTCTTTCTCAAAATTCATTTTTCTCTTTGTTTGACTCAGATTGTTCACTTCTGACAACTCAACTTCAACCAACTTGAAAACATTTGTCAATTTGTTCACATTAACATTCTCAATCGGAAACTCAGAATCCGAAAACAACTTATCCGAACCCAACATCTTGTACATGACAAGATTTGATTCTTCATTTAAGTTGTTCTTGGACTTTTGTTTCGGAATGTATTTGTCCAAGAAACACCCATCTTCCTCAGTAGTGTCACTATCCGGTTTTAGTACATTTTCAACAACACCTTTTACAATATCATTTTGGACACTATCGTTATTGGAAGATGTGAATGTAACATCAATTGAATCCGGAAGATTCATTTCACTTTCTTCTTCGATTTCAACCAGCCCAGATTGCTTTTTCGTGTAATTATCCAAAATCGGCGGTGGAACTCTATGAAACCCCCCCCCCCCAGTTCCATCAGAATAAACATCTTCGTCAGCTTTGTTTTTCCCGATGGGTTTGGGAACAATGTGTTGCAAAACAAAGCTTGCGGAGTTGTAACTTTTAAGCTTCAACTGGATTCGCTCATTTTCAATTTCAGCCTCTTGAAATTTAAGTTTCAGTTTAGCGATTTCATCCAGTTGTTGGTTGATTGATTCTTCTTTTACTTGCAGCATTGCTTTTAGTTGAACGTTTTCTTTATGATTTTTACCATTTCGATCATCACTATCTTTCACTGTGCTTTTGAGTTTTTCAAACTTCTCTAAAATCTGACGGTTTTCAAGAATTAACTTTTCATTTTCTTTTTTTAACTCTTTCATGATCAATTTTATCATTTTCAATTTGATTAGTTAATTCTTTTATCCGTTCAGTTGAAGCTTTAACTCTTTTTTCACGCTCAAGAATTTGATTCTCAACGCTTCTGACTTTTGCTATCAGATCCTCAACTTTCTTTCCGTTGAGATACGTGACTGTATTACAAAATTTGCATTCTTTGATGCAATTTTTGCAATCAACATTTCCATCAATTTTCTTGCCTGACGCATTTGTTGACAAGTTTGAACTGACCTGGCTTTTTGACTCAGACATGGAGTTAGAGTCTACCTCAAGTGCTTTAGCAGCCAACACTTTGTCAGCCATTTTTTCGAGATTTTCAGCATTCAACTCCTGCGTTATGTCAATAACCCCAGTATCAATCTTCTTTGACTTCTCTATCTATTCTTTCTCTTTCCTCTCTTTCTCGTCTCCATTTCCCCACCATTTATTTTGCCAATACTCATCCTCATCTTTAATCTCCTTGATTATGGCTTCCAGATCAAGAGTTTTGTCATCAACTGCAATATTATTTCCATATGGGTCAAGATAACACTCTCTGTCCAGATCCCATCTTCTCGCTCTCTTTGCTTCCAGGTAGATACCAGAAATTCTAATTATTCTATTTTCAGCCAACATTTTTCTGTATCTATACTTCTGCTCTTCAGTTCGGTTATCTTTCCAAGGAACAGGTTCTTCTTTTGCCATGAACGCGTAACCAACTGCATCTTTCTCCGGTAGAACCTCTTTACTCCAATGATACCCCTCATAATCACTGCAAGAGCTCTAGACTTCTCTTTATTGTCTTCAACCTGCTTCAATCTAGGCGGCTCGGATTTATTCTGATGATATATCGCCTTCTTGTAATAGTCTTCTCTGAAAGGATTCTCCGACTCATCAGCATATGCGTTTCTGCATTCTCGCTTGAAGTGACCTTTCTGCTTACACTTGAAGCACGTCACCTTGGACTTATCAAAACCCAGCTTGGTAGATGGACCACCAATTGTCTTTCTGTCGGTTATTTCCATGAAACGCTGTGCTCGACGAACAGCACTGGCCATGCACCAACGAATGTCGATTAACTCCATTTCTTCAGGATCTATTCGATCATAGTCCTCTTTTGTTAGGTTGGTGTTGCCTATCTTCCCTGCTACTAACCCTTCATACGACTCCAACACAGATGCTAGAAAGATCATTTGTTGTTTAGCAGACTCCTCGTCAAAATTCTGAGCATTCTTTAAGTCTATTGTTATGTTGCATTGAAACTTTGCATCAGAATGACTTGCAGATGATGAAGATCCACTGTGATAACCACTATGATTTCCACTGCTTTGACCACTTTGACTATCTTTGCTTGCTGTTGACACATTCTCAGCAGAAAACGCCATCTTGGGAGAAGTTGCTTTTGGCATCATGCTTTTAGGATAATACAAATCCAAATTCTGCTGGTAGGATGAGTGATTGACTTTGTATGTCTTCTTCAGTTCCAGCTCGTGACTTTCAAGTCTTTCAATCAACAAATCCACAGTCAACTTTTCAGGATCAATAGTGTTCTTCAGCATGAGAGCATAATATCTCCAATCCATCTCGTTTGGTAATGAATCGAACAATTTGTCTACTAGCTCATCGTTAGAATACATAATTTCTTGTCTAGCTAGCTCTAGTTTCAAATGTCCAAACCTTTTGATCATCTTTGACACTGATTCATTCTTTAGACAGCCAAACATATCAAATTCTTTCCTAAGAAGTTTCTTTTTACTTTTCACGATTTCAGCACTTCCTAGACATTTTGTTTCTAGCTTCTTCCAGAGATCTTTTGCATTTGAATAATCGATCAATGAGATTATGTCCTCCCGGACAGACTGAAATAACAAAGCTACACATTTTTGCTCAGCCACAAATGATTCAATCTCCTCAGCTGATCTTAAAGTTTCACCATTTTTGTTTCCATTATCATAACTGTTTTTCATACTCTTCCAGCTAGGAAATGCAAATGCCATCAACCAATCTTCAAACTTTCTTGACCACCGACTGTATTCCTCGATAGCCATTAGCTTTGGAGGTTTATTGAAGGTTCCAAAAGCATTTTCCGATTCCCAAGCTTCCTTTTTCTTCACCTTCGACGGATTCTCATTCTCTTTACTTGACGAAGTATAATCGTTTCCAGAATTTCTAGAAAATCCGTACATGTCGCTGAACGGGTTCAAGAATATGTCATCCATCTTGAGCGTACCTGCAAAATCAGCAATCACTTAGAAAAATTTTCGAACTTTCTGAAAATTATGACAAATGAGCGAAATATCAGCTATGGTGACACAAAAGCGAAACCACTTTTGACAGAAAAGCGAAACCAGACTTGTCCGTATAAGCGAAACTAGGTATGTCCGTATGAGCGAAACTACTCAATGTCCGTAAAAGCGAAACTAGCAGGTTATTTCGAGCGAAACCACCCGATGTTCGAATAAGCGAAATATGATTTTTAACTGATTTTTACCATTTTTAAGCCGTGTTTTAACCTGAATCTTTCTAGGGTTTGTTAATTGTATGTTTCACACGTTATACTCAAAAATCAGGCCATTTCAACCGTAGGAACCAATTCAAATTGAAAAAGTATGGGAGAAAGTGAGTAGAAGTAAGAGAATTTTGTAGAATCAAACTGTAGTAGTATGAACTCCTTGTCCTGAGCTCTAATACCACTTGTTGGATCGTTCTATGACCCTGAAAAGTCAGTTAAGGTAGTTCATCTTCACGTATAAAGGCGGAATCAATGTACGCGAAGTAATTACATCTTTTCCTCTTCAATTCCTTCTCTATTGATGCTTTTTGAATCAATTTTGACAGAGTTTGGTTACAAAAGCAATGACCAGTTTCCGCTCCAACATACACAACTGAACTATATGGTTTCGCTTATGGTGACTATATATAGTGCCTGTGGTTTCGCTCCACGGACATGACACAAGAGCGAAACTACCTAAATACCATATAAGCGAAACCCCTAATAACTAATAAACGAAACCTTAATCTAATTTGTTCACAAGAGCGAAACCTATTACATTAAAACCTAATTTGACTTTTAAGCTCCTATGTTGACCTAACTTAACCTAAGACTTATTGTAGGCAAAGTCAACAGACATTTCATACACCAACAATCCAAAGTTTATCAACCCTAAGCTCTTCTCATTCTTTTGGAACCCGACGGTAGCCCCCCCCCTCTCGAAGATCTTCTTGTTCGAAACAATCCTGCCCTACACATATAAATGGCAATTATAGGAAGAAATCTCTTATTAGTATGAAAACTAAGAAACCTAAATGAAAGGTTCACCTTTTGCCACATGTTACACCTTTTTGTAGACGTTTTACCTGTAACAACTAGAGGCTGTCACGTGTTACGTAACAAATCTTACTTTTTCAGAAAAAACTAAAAGTCTGCAAAATTTGTTACACGTAACATGTGGCAGTCTCTAG
Source organism: Helianthus annuus (assembly GCF_002127325.2). NCBI lineage: Eukaryota > Viridiplantae > Streptophyta > Magnoliopsida > Asterales > Asteraceae > Helianthus > Helianthus annuus. The sequence continues at coordinate 116,117,052 of NC_035435.2, forward strand.
TTGTTACACGTAACACAATCTACAAAAAAGTGTAACATGTGGCAAAAGGAGGTCCATTCATTTGAGTTTCTTGGTTTTCTTAACAAATATGGGTTTTTCTTTCTATCCATCCCTTATATATACACACTCAAATCTTTACAAGTGTAGGTTAATTAGGTGGTTGAGGTGTGTGTAAAAAATAATGGTTAAAAATAGGAATATTGGGTTTTAATAATCTCAACTATTCGTCGTTGGCCGCCAACAATCCCAACTTCAAAAATAACCACTGGCAGTCCCAGTTATTGACGTATTGACACCAATAGACCCTGACAAACAGAACCCTAACGCCGTTAGTCTCCGGTCACGGCAACCGTTTTTTGTGCAGAAAAAGATTTCTAAAGGTCCGATCTAAGGTTACAAAGAGGTTTGGGACGAAAATGTTGAGTTTTCTGGCCAAAAAGTTGAGTTTTCCAGTGAAAAAGAAGTTTTCTAGTGAAAAAAGAGTTTTCCGGCGACTTTAATAATTGAGGCTTTTACTAGAGAAATTTTGCCAAAGGTCCATAATAAGGTTACAAAGAGGTTCGTGACGAAAATGTTGAGTTTTCCGGCTAAAAATGAGTTTTCCGGCCAAAAAACATTTTTCCGGCGACCAAAGACTAATGGCGTTAGGGTTATGTTAGTCAGGGTCCATTGGAGGCCAATATGTTAAAAGTTTGGACTGCCAGTGGTTATTTTTAAAGTTGAGACTGTTGGCGGCCAATGGCGAATATTTGGGATTATTAAAATCCAATATTCCTTAAAAATAAGAATCAACAAGATTTTTAATAAATGACATACGATAGACATATAAATCTAAAGCACATTAATTTAATTATAACAAAGAGTATTAAAGATGAAACTAGAATTTTCATTTAAACCCCCTAAGTTTGGTTTTGCTAATGTTTTATGCTAGAAACTCAAAATTAGGCAAGTTTAAGTATATGTAAGTATGTAAAATGATTAAAGAGCATAAGTAGATCTATGTAAAATGATATAGACAATATATTTAAATATTCCAAATGATTTTACTGATCCAAACATAATGATCAATGTTATAAACATCATGATTGCCCCCATAAATGTGGTGTCGATTCAAATCTTTACAAGTGTCCGTTAATTACTAATTACGAAGCCTAGGTGTAAAAAAAAAATAACATGTTAAAAATAAGAATCAATGAGATTTTTGATAAATGATATAAGACGAACATCTAAATATAAAGCAAATTATTTAATTATAACGAAGAATATTAAAGATGAATCCTGTATATTTGTTTTAACACCTATTAAGCAAAACCACCTTAAAGGTGTGTAGTAACTTATAAGGAAGAATATTAAAGATGAAACCTGTATATTTGTTTTCACGCCATTAACCAAAACCACCTTAAATGCGTAAACTATTGTAATGGTATTTTAATAATATGATACACATTACCAATATACGATATGACTAACACGTGGATATGATTAGACAACCTTTTAGTCTCACAGCCTGTCACTAGCTGTAGCATCTCTCCTCCCTCCCTCACCCACCAACCCTGTTCCTTATAAATACAAGCTTAGGGTCTTCCTCCCTTTTTAAGTTTATCCAAGCGATCCTTCTACTGTGTGCAAGAATAGAGCGGTGCATACACTTGATTTATCAGCCATTGCACATAGAAAAGCCTTTCTGTTGCCAAACAAGGTACATGAGTGTTTATATAACTCCATATATGTTTGTGTATAGTTTCTTAATTTGTTTAGAATAGTCTTTTGGTTACTTATTACGGATGAAAAGTTTGCTACTTTAAAATTTTGATGTGTTTCTAGATATGATTGTTAGCATAATTGTCCTCACTCTAGTGTGTTTGTGTTTGATTCAATCTTTTTAACACCAAAGTGAATTGATAATTAAGGACATAACAGTTGTTTGATTACATAGAAAGTTGCACTTGATGCTATTTTATGTTTTACAGAATACTTTATTTGACTTGGGGAAGAAGTAAGCACACATCGTTGTTACTGTGGAATTCCAAGGATGTATCATTTATTAGGTTATTGGCACTTGTTCAATTTAGTCGTAGTGTTATCTTTAGTATAGTTATTTGATAAATATATATACACGCACACACATTTTATTACTCAAATTAATTGAAAAATACGTGGGGGTTGCATTTCTTAGCATTCACATTTTGATGAATTTTGATATGTAAAATTGTGAATAAAATAAGAACTATTTGTGAAAATAAAAGGTAAGTATTTATGTATAAAGCATATGACATTAAGAACTAGTACCTAAATATATATCTATTTATTTTTGTATTGGAATTTATTATATTGGATTTTAGTAATAGATATTTGAAATAAAAGTTTTTTTTTCAAACAATATAATATTTGTTATTTTTATGTGTTTTGTTATTCTTACATGCGTTAGTTTTTTAGGTTCTTGTGTTTATTTTTCTTAAATTACATAAAGTAACATCGACCATGGTCTTTTTATCGAAAATTAAATTAATAAATTTAAGTAAATTATTATGATGGTTTGGATAATTATGGGAGTTATTATTGTAATGGGGCTGATATATTTTAATTAAGAACTAGAATATTTTGGTTTGGGACTAGATACTAATGTTTGAGACAACTGTAGCTTCAGACTTGATTGTTGTGTTTTCTTATTGTGTTCTTTCTTTCTCAGATTTGACATTTGACGTAGAAAAGAACCCATCGTTGGAATTGGTGGTCTCGGAAAATAAAGCCTATATGGTAAAATCTCATTCCCTTATATATACTTCTCCCTTAGTTGGAGCTTCTTGCAATTGTTTTATCTTGGTATTGTTTTTCATTTAGTTTAATATGTGTATCATATTTGGTTTTTATTATCTCATTTTTACATAAGCATTATTTAGTACATATAGTTGGTGTTGTGCATTTTGGTGTGTTCGTGTGCTGAATTTAGTGTTTGAGGGCAAATGATTAGACCATTGTTTGGGGATGTAAACAATTGGGCTTAATGTTTAAAGTAATTGGCCTTAATATTTGACCATTCTACCTTAGAGTCAGACCTTTCATAGTATGCGTGAAATTGTGTGTAGATTTGAGAAGAGATCACAAAGGTAATCTCCCGGTGCGTAAATGTTGATCAACAACTCTTTTGGTATTATAGAATATGTGTCAGTTCCTTCATGTTTATTTACCGAATTTCTTTATCTCATAAACACAATCAAATCGATCTGAACATGAACTTTCAGTTGGTATCATGGCTGATGTCGGATCTAGTACACCTAAGCAGTGTTATTAGATCACCAAGCTCCTGGATTTTGGCTGAAATTGAAGGTTTTTGTTGAAACTATGGGTTTTAATGTCACGAACTATGTTTAAATCAAAATTCAGATCTAAAAGTGTTTTAGTATCAAAATTGATGAGTTACGGTTGTTATTCATGTGAATCCGAGTCTTTTAATCCATTATGTGTCGAATTTGGATGAAGTTTAAGTGATTTCGTGTTTTCGGTGAGTGATACGTCTAGTGTTCATCGCCAGAACAGTAGCAAGGTGATTAACGTATTCATTGAGGTTCAAATCGTTTAAATATGTTAGCGATTAATCCTCCTCGTTTTTCATTTAATTAGCGACTATGCCTCCTCATTTAGAACTTGTATAGCGATTGAACCAATTCATTTGCATTTCCTCACTTGGATTGGGTTTAGCGGTTCAATTTTCAGCGAGCGACTGAATCTTCTCGTTTGAGATTCTAAGCGGTTATGTGCCATATTCTAAAACGATTCGTGATATCATTTGGAAAATCTAGTAGGATTTAAATGTTTAAAAGTACAAACGACAGGAGTTATTATTTAAACATCAATTAGTGATTGGGCTACTCGTTTGAGTATTTTGTCTACTCATTCACATCTTTTAGTGATTAAGCTAATCATTTGTAAGATGTTTAAAGAATCTGGCTTATCATTTGAAAAGTTAAATGTTTAAGTGAATTGTTTGATGTTTTCTACCATGTTTTGACCAAGTCACGATCATCTTCCAAAAATAGATTATTCTAAGAAAATGTGTTTATCATCGTGAACTTCCATTTCTCAATACTTTTGTTTAGGGAAGTGACTACCGGTCATTTATTCTTATGTAATAAATGTGTTTATTAAACAAAAAGTTAAATATATGTTATGTGGACAGTTAAGAATAGGGCAGTAGGTCTTTGTAAAAGTATAACCAACCTAGATCATTGGGAAAACTATATGTATTGACTAGTACTTTAAACTATGCAGGTTACAGTCAAAAAATTTCTTTACATAAACTACAGCATCACCAACAGCTAAATCAATTTTTTTTCTGTAGGTGCCTGGCGCTACATTGTGGCTAAACCGATTTCTTAATAGTTATTACACTATGATCCACATGAGTGCCTGCCACTAGGCAGTGGTTGCATGCAGACATTTGAAAGTCGATGCAGTATTGGTTCTCTAGATTTCCTAGAATGTTTGTATGCACTCTGCAAGCTAGCGTGGCGCTATATTATGGCTAAACCTATTGCAAGAAAGAACGTTCTTTTTAGCTTACAGGGTTCCCACAAACATTCTAGGAAATCTTGAGAATCACTACTGCATCGACTGTGAAACGTCGACATGCAACCAATGCTTGACGCCAGGAACTCAAGCTAATCATAGGGTCATAACCATTTACAGACATACCTGTAAAGAGGTAGTCGCCCTCGATGAAACAAATCATTTACAGACACGTCTGTAAAGAGGTAGTCGCCCTCGATGAAATAAATAGACATATTGATTGCTGAGGAGGAATACATGTATGATTCCCTTTTTCCCAAGTGCAATCATTGATTTAGTACATAAGTCTCCTCATTCTGTGTCCTAAAACTTAAAAACGAGTTTCTTTGTCATCGACAACCGACAATTCCATACCAATATCAGATGATAAAGCAGCAGGAATTTTGGAATCCTCATTTTGTATCCTGGAATTAACAGACTGAATTTCGGCAGACAGAAGCAAAGCTCAGAAGAGATAGAGATGATCCAGTAGTAGTTATAGAATACTCATTTTGTGTTCTCGAACTAACAGCCTGAATTTTTGTAGCATCTATAGCTGAAGAAGCCCTAATTTCTGCAGCATCTCTAGCTGAAGAAGCCCTAATCAAATCAGAGGACTTGGCATCAATATCTCTTTTTTTATTTTGTTGTATTTTTTATTAAATTTGTTGTAGTTATTATTGTCAATAATCTTTATTTACAGTTAATGCCAAAGTTTATTTACATTGGATATTTACTTTTTTTATTACTTCATTATGTAAAAATTATCAATCAATCATATAATTTTATAAAGAGTAAACTGCAATTTTACCCCCTGAGGTTAGGGGTCGTTGGCACCCTTACCCCCCCTTAGGAAATAATTGCAATTTTACCCCCCACTGTTTGCTGTTATGTCGCAATTTTACCCCACGGCCTCAAATTTGTTGACTAATATGTTGACTATAACTTGAAATGACTATAATGCCCTTTCATATTACCCCCTGTGTTTTGTGTACTCTGTGATATTACCCCCTGCCACTGCCATTCACCACCACAACCACCACTGCCACCTCCAGCCACCACCCTCAACATTATAAAACACCCCTGTCTCTCTCTCTTTCTTTCTTTCTATCTCTGCATTAAGAACACCACCACCATCATCTTCCCCCAGTTTTGGCAGCTTCACCGACCACCTATTTCATTGCCGATATGCCCTCAAATCGTATTCAAAATAACACCAAATCCACCGGAGATGTTGGAGTTATGTGTTGGTCCGTCTCCACAAATATCTAGGCTGTGAACAAACCATCAAATCTGAAATCGATTTGGGGTTTTCACAAAAGCAAATCCGTGGGTAACTTCAATAGTGCTTGAAACCCCCGCCACCATCACCTCCGACGAACCCAGATCCATCTCCAACGTGTTCTTCCACCACCACCATTAAGTGAACTCGCTGCCACCACAACCATCTGATTTTCCGGCAGGTTCTTCCACCATTATCATCGCCAAAGTCCCTCGTCTTTGGGACACCATCACCATTGAAAATCGTTTTTCCGGCACACAATAGACCACAACCATATCCGACCCTAAATCCATTTGAATCGATATACACCACCACTGGTTCTAAAACCCAGCTGACAAAATGGCATATTCGGTTGTCAATTGTAATGAAAAACTTTATGAATAGCATTTGGGACGCTTGGAATCCAAGGCTCACTTAGGTTTTTCTTGTCGTCGAACACTTGAGGCATGTTTGAGGTAAGAACAAAAAGAACTATGAAACCACCATGAAAGAGAACCCATGAATCCCCATGAACCCAAAAAAATGAAATTTATGATAGAAAACAGAGTGTATTGAATTAGATATGAAACAATGATGATTAATTGGTGCTGTTCATTTCTGTGAAATTGGGTAAATTTGATTAATGAACGTTGTAGATTCTATTCGCATGAAATTGGGGAAGATGATAAAGTAATTTAATTGCAGGTAATGAAGATAATGGAGACAAATGAGAGATAGAATTTGATGATAATGAAGTCGAAAGAAAAGGAAAAATCTAAGGTGGGCTTCAATTTTTTTATGCGAATCTAATGTTGAGGGGAAGATAATGGTGGTGGTGTTCTTAATGTTGAGGGTGGTGGCTGGAGGTGGCAGTGGTGGTTGTGGTGGTGAATGGCGGTGGCAGTGGTAGTGGTGGCAGGGGGTAATATCACAAATTGCACAAAACACAGGGGGTAATATGAAAGGGCATTATAGTCAACATATTAGTCAACAAATTTGAGGCCGGGGGTAAAATTGCGACATAACAGCAAACAGTGGGGGGTAAAATTGCAATTATTTCCTTAGGGGGGTGGGGGTAAGGGTGCCAATGACCCCTAACCCAGGGGGTAAAATTGCAGTTTACTCTTTTATAAATAAAAAAATGAATGACAAAAAAAAAATATCAACACTCTTTTTAGCGGGACTCAACAAGATTGTTAACAAATAATCTAAGAGCATTCACATGAGGTTTTGTATCTCCATCTCTCTGTAGTTTAGCTATAAAACACATTTATCCTAAAAAATGAAATCTATCACATCTCATTTCCCAAATTTATTAAAATAATGTTGAAGCTAATCCACAATCAGCATGGTGTCCTTTGTGTTTTTTTGAGTTAATGCATGTGCTTATTTCATTAAAGGTAGTTTTGTCTTTTTGTGTCACATTCTAGAAAAGAGTCATCGGGATATAACCAGATAGAGTAGCAGTCAGCAGTCCATGATGTCAAGTAGTGGGTAGGTTTTTATTTAAGTCTGCATAGTGTGTACGTGGGTCATGGTGTGTTTTGCAGTTTTCTTTCTTTTGTGTATTTAAGGTTCAAGTATGATAAATAAAATTATACGGTTCCAACAATATTGAGTGTCACTTTATCTCTAATTTTACCAACGTTGTGGTATCAATGCACAGGTTCTAGTGCACAGGTTCTTGTTTTGGTTATGAGAGTGTGAGAGGTGTCGCGGCAATGGCGACAACAACAGTATCAGGAAATCAGTCCAATGTTCCGGTCTTCAAAGGTGATGGGCATGAATTCTGAGAATTCGGATGAAGACGTTGTTGCTGTCTCAAGACTTGTGGGATTATGTGGAAATTGGTTATCTTCTAGCAGAAGGAACAAAAACGCAAACGAAAGAGAACAAGAAGAAGGATGCTAAAGCATTATCCCTAAGTCAGCAAGGAGTTCATGACAGTATCTTCTTGCGTAATTTCATAAATTAGATCATAGATAAAGGATCCAAATTTGAATGGTTATGAAAACAAGTCGGGTCATGAATACAGATAATTTGAGAGTGTCACACACTAAGCCCAAAACATGTTGGTGATTTAAAGAGATGTGGCATGTCTTATGAACCAAAAATCTCTGCTGGCCACAGCCAATATAGGATTTGCATAGGGTGTTACAAGGGTCCATGTTAATCTTCTCAGTATCGGTATCGATATTCCTTATCTTACAATCACCCCCTTAGGGATTCATTGTCCTCGATGAGGTTTGCCCCACCATCCCGAATGGGATTTGCCTAGAGTGGTACAATGGTCCATGTTAATCTTCCCGGTATTGATATCTGTATCAATTTCGTTACATTGATGATTTTCTTACTTTCTTAAACCGGTGCGGAGTACATGTAACACCCCCAAAATACCACCTGCGGGAACCCCCGCGAGGCGTGTTACACATCAGAGTCTGAGCCACCAATCACATTGAACCAATAGAAAATACTTAATAAAACATGTTATCAATTCAATAATGTTGAGTAGCGGAAGCATATAGTAAATTGTTTAGTAATCGTTTCAGAATAAATCAAAACCAATGTGTCAATACGAGTAATCCAATAGCTTCGATCCATGACAACTCCAGCACTTCCAGACAGCAAGTCCACGTTCCAAAGTTAACGACCTACAAGCATGCAACAAGTGTGTCAGACTACGCTGGTGAGTTCAAGGTGTTATTACGCGTTGTGTTACCAGATATATGTTAATACGATTCAATGATATGTTACGATGTTGCTCAAGTTAGATTACCCTAGGGACTACGCCCTTACGTAACCGAGGAGTGTGCCTCTTAGCAACCCACTATGTTGTTCGGTTAGTTACCCTAGGGGAACCGCCCTTACGTAACCGAGGAGTGTGCCTCTAAACAACCATAGTGAAACCCAGATAATTAGTTCACCCCCGTCCTTACGGCCCGGTGTGAGGTTTCCCACCTAATAGCGCTATCAACTAATTACCCACATTGCCCTCCAGGCAATAACCAAAACCGATTAAGTTGTTTACCCAATGTTTCCCTTCAAATGTTTACCAGTTGTCCCAAACCACCGGGACGCATGCTTGAGAAAATGCATTGAACTCACCTGGGATTGCTCGGTATGATTCACACAGTTCAATTAAGTTACAAAGTGATCAACCCCGTCCTACCAAAGTTATTATGCTAGTCAGATTCGTATACAAGTTGTACAAGTATTCGACATCATATTCCACGTATAGGCATCGACGTAAACAGTCACGTAAACAAGCAAAGTCCAAGTGTTCAGCCCAATCAGTTGGGCTCGTATTGTGTAGGCCCAATATCAGCATGTACGGTTATCTGGTCTCGAGTCGCAACAAAGAAAGGTCTCGAGTCGCAACGAGGGGTTTACGAGTCGCAGCAGAGATTACGAGTCGCAACAGTGGTTTCGGTTTGTCATGGTCTGGTTACGAGTCGCATCCTGACTCGCAACAGTGGTTTCGGTTCATGCTGTTTTGTGTCGGTGTGCGTTGGTTACGAGTCGCAACTGGACTCGCAACCACGGTTTCGAGTTGTGCTATGTGTGTACCAGTGTGGGGTCTCGAGTCGTAACTAGACCCGCAACTATGGTCTCGACTCGTAACCACAGTTTTCCTGATTTGTAGCATCTAAATTCCGTAACAGATTATGCATAATTTTGGCAATTCAATCAGAATCAATTAACAGTTTTGTTTACCATTCAAACGAATCAAACAGGCAGTTTTAACATAAATCTCATGAACCCTAGTCATGATCAAAGCGTGAACATCAATTTTTCACCAAACATAAATTGGTTTAGACCCTAAAGCATAACAATTTCCCAGCTAAATCATAATCAAACCCAAGATACCATTAACACATCATACAATATATATCCGGTAATCACATATAATAGCCGATTCATGAACATTAATAGTTAACATCAAAATCAAACATACTATCATGAACCCTAGATCATCATACTAGATTATCACACATAGAATAATATCATCAATCATAATCAGACACTAACCGATTAGAGTACACAAAGGTGATCCGAGTAAGAAAGATCTTCGGTTGTGCGTGTGGATGCCGTCGGGTTTCAGCCTAAGCCGAGAGAGAGAGAGACGAGAGTCTTGTGTGTGTGTGTTGTTACTAACTAAGGGCAATAACCCCTAAAGAGGTGTTTGTTTGCGGGCATGAGAGTGGGCCGAGCCCCACATCTCGAGTACAAATATTACGGCCCAAAGGCCATGTTGTGTGGTTCGGTTTGTTTATGACATACATACATGAACTCATATAACACAAAACACAGAATCATAACGTCATATCAATCGTAATAGTTCACATCGGCACATAATGTTACACAGAAGTGGGCTCGAACTACGAGTTGTCACAGTATCCCCAACTAAAAGGAAATTTCGTCCCGAAATTTAGTACGCACACACTAATTTAGTACGCACACACTGAGAAAGCTAGAAAGCTAGATAAGTTCAAGTTAGGTAAGTTATATCGTTTGCTGGTTTTCCTGGGGTGTCACATCCTCCCCAACTTGAATGGGAATTTCGTCCCGAAATTCGCTAGTTGCATCAACACTAGGTTCGCTAGGTTTTGACTGGTCTTCGGGGAACAAATGTGGATACTTAAGTTTCATCTGGTCCTCGCGTTCCCACGTGAACTCTGGACCACGTCTTGAGTTCCAACGAACTCTCACAATCGGTATACGGCTGTGTTTACGAACTTTAACCTCCCGATCCATAATCTCAATTGGTTCTTCGACAAACTGCAATTTGTCATCTATCTTTAGCTCTTGGAATGGTACTACTAGTGTTTCATCAACCAAACACTTCTTTAGCTGTGATACGTGAAATACATCATGGACATTACCCAACTCAGCCGGTAATTCCAACCTGTAGGCCACCTTTCCAATCCGTTCCACAATTTTGAAGGGTCCTACATAACGAGGGTTTAATTTGCCGCGTTTCCCAAAACGCACCACACCCTTCCAGGGTGAAACCTTTAACATAACGCGGTCATTAACTTCAAATTCCAGTGGTTTACTATGCTTGTCAGCGTAGCTTTTCTGACGATCGCGGGCTGCGGCCATACGATTTCTGATCTGCACGATGCTTTCTGATGCTTCAAGAACAAACTCAGGTCCTGTGATCTGACTATCCCCCACCTCATGCCAACAGAGAGGTGAACGACATTTCCGCCCGTACAGTGCTTCGAACGGAGCTGCCTTAATACTTGAATGGTAGCTGTTGTTGTAGGAGAATTCTATCAACGGTAGGTGCTTCTCCCATCCTTTTCCAAAGTCGAGTACGCATGCCCGAAGCATATCTTCGAGTGTTTGGATGGTGCGCTCGCTTTGACCATCCGTCTGCGGGTGATAAGCGGTACTCATGTCGAGTTGGGAACCAAACGATTTATGCATAGACTGCCATAACTCTGAAGTGAAACGCGGATCACGGTCTGAGATGATAGAAGTTGGCACTCCATGCCTAGAAACCACTTCCTTGAGATACACTGCTGCCAACTGAGAAAACTTGTCTTTTTCCTTGATTGCTAAGAAGTGTGCTGATTTCGTGAGGCGATCAACAATCACCCAAATAGTGTCGTTCCCAGCCTGAGTTCTGGGTAATCCTGTCACGAAATCCATAGCGATCTGTTCCCACTTCCATGTGGGTATCTCTGGTTGCTGCAGTAGACCCGAGGGATTTTGATGTTCTGCTTTGACTTTAGCACAAGTCAAACATTTGCTGACGTAGGTTGCTATATGAGCCTTCATGCTGGGTCACCAGTAGGTAGTTTTCAGGTCGTGGTACATCTTATCTGATCCAGGATGTACAGAGTAGCGTGATTTGTGTGCCTCTTCCATTACAAGTTCCCGTAAGTTGCCAAAGAGTGGAACCCAAATGCGTCTAGTTACGTAGTAGGCGCCGTCTCCCTTTTGTTCTAGTCGCTGTCTCGAGCCACGTAAAGCTTCAGCTCGAATGTTCTCTGGTTTCAACGCTTCCAACTGAGCGTCTCGTATCTGGGAAGGGAGGTTGGACTGAATCGTGAGTTGCAATGCTCGCACACGTCTAGGTGCATTATCCTTTCTGCTGAGGGCGTCAGCTACAACGTTCGCCTTGCCCGGATGGTACTTGATGGCACATTCATAATCGTTCAATAATTCCACCCATCGTCGTTGTCGCATATTCAACTCTTTCTGGTCGAAGATGTGCTGGAGACTTCTATGGTCGGTGTAGATGGTGCATTTGGTACCGTACAGATAGTGCCTCCAAATCTTCAACGCAAACACCACCGCTCCTAACTCCAAGTCGTGTGTCGTGTAGTTCTTCTCGTGCACCTTTAGCTGACGAGAAGCATAAGCTATCACCTTCTCGCGTTGCATCAACACACAACCGATACCCTGAATCGAAGCATCACAATAAACCACAAAATCTTCGGTACCCTCTGGTAATGACAAGATCGGTGCACTGCAAAGTTTCTGCTTTAACAACTGGAAGGCCTCTTCCTGCTTCGTTCCCCAAGAGTACGCCGTGTTCTTCTGTGTTAGTGAAGTGAGAGGTTGCGCGATTTTCGAGAAGTCTTTAATGAACCTTCGATAATACCCTGCGAGACCAAGAAATTGTCGCACCTCAGACGGAGTCTTTGGTGCCGCCCAATTCTTTACCGCATCCACCTTCACAGGATCCACATGTATCCCTTTCTCGTTAACAACATGCCCAAGGAAGTGTACTTCTCGAATCCAAAAGTCACACTTAGAAAATTTCGCATACAATTGTTCCCTTCTCAAAAGTTCCAGAATGAGACGTAGGTGACGCTCGTGATCTTCCTTGTTCTTTGAATAGACTAAGATATCATCAATAAACACTATAACGAACTCGTCAAGATATGGCTTGCATACGCGGTTCATGAGATCCATAAAAACCGCTGGTGCATTGGTCAATCCAAACGGCATGACCAAAAACTCATAGTGCCCGTAGCGCGTTCGAAAAGCTGTCTTGGGAACATCCTCTTCCCTAACCCTTACCTGGTGATAACCCGATCTTAAGTCGATCTTTGAATAGAAACTCGACCCTTGCAACTGGTCGAACAAGTCGTCGATGCGTGGTAACGGATAGCGGTTCTTAATGGTCACCTTGTTGAGCTCTCGATAGTCGATACACATACGGAATGACCCGTCCTTCTTCTTTACGAACAAAACTGGGGCTCCCCAAGGCGACGAACTGGGTCGAATGAAACCCCTATCCAATAACTCCTGCAGTTGATTGGACAGTTCCTGTAATTCTCCAGGCGCTAACCGGTAAGGAGCTCGAGCAATTGGAGCCGCTCCCGGTGCAAGATCAATCTGAAATTCTACTTGACGGTGAGGAGGTAACCCTGGTAGCTCCTCTGGGAATACATCCGCGAATTCTCGCACCACTGGTAGATCCTCGATCTTACTTTCTTCAGACTGAGCGTTGGTAACTAACGCTAACATTGCTGGATACCCCTTTTGTAGATACTGTTGTGCACGCATGGCCGTGATAATCCCAACCATCGTCCCACTACGATGCCCCTGAACTAACAGTGACTCTCCATCAGGGAGAGGAATACGCACAATCTTCTCCTTACATAGAATTTCTGCTTGGTGCTTAGACAACCAATCCATGCCTACCACTATGTCAAAACTACCGAGCGTAACGGGAAGGAGGTCAATATCAAACACCTGACCCACGAGATCTAGTTTGCATCCAAAAAGGACATTTGAGGCTTCTATCGTCTTACCATCTGCTAGTTCTACTACTTGTTTAACCTCTAAGGGTGTTGGGGATATCCCTAATCGTTGACTAAACTCTAGGGACACGTAACTCCAATCGGCACCCGAATCAAATAATACAGAAGCAATACGATCATTAACAGGAAACGTACCAGTTACAACGTTGCTGTCATTCCTGGCATCCCCTGCTCCAAGCTGAAACACTCTGCCCCGAGCACCATTACCCCCGTTGTTGCCGTTGTTGTTGTTGTTGTTGTTCCCAGCATTGTTGTTATTTGGGCGGTTGTTGTCGTTAGCGTTCTGGTTTAACTGAGGGCAATCCCGCTTAAAGTGACCCTCGTCACCGCACTGATAGCACCCCTTTCTGAAACCCTGGTTCTGCTGGGGTGGTTGCCCCTGTTGTCTCTGGTTTTGCTGGTTCTGTTGCTGCTGGTGTTTGGGTTGTGAGGTCCTACAATCCCTGGCCTCATGGCCTGGCTTACCACACTTGTTACACGTCCGACCACACGGCCCCCAATGATGATAACCACATTTGTTACACCGTGGCTTCCTCCCTGCATATGAACCCTGGCTGTGGCCACTTCCCTGGCCTTGATTGACAGAAGACGACTGGCTGACGTTGCGGTTGCTGTTGTCTGGCCTTTTCTGAGTCTGACCAGCACTGGATGCTTTGTCGTAGTCGCTCCACTTTCGTTTGTTATCATTAGCAGATGTAGTAGCAGTGGGTGTCGCAGCAGCAGTGGCTGAAATGCGCGGAGGTAACAAATCGCTTTCCACCTCTTGATCCACAATCTTGTGAGTCAGACGAACGATCTGTGTCAAATCATTGAGATGGGCTGCAGTGACCAAGCTCTTCACACGCGGAGGCAACCCTTTGATGAATAACTCAATTCTCCGAGACATAGGCCGGGACAAGTTCGGGCACATGTCGGCCAGTTCGTACGATCGCTTCACATACGCTTCGACTTCAGATCCAACCATCTTCAAGTCGTAGTATTCGTTTTCCAACTTCTGGACTTCATCCCGAGGACAGTACTCCTCCCTGATCAGTTCTTTAAAGTCTTCCCAGGTTGTGGCATTCGCTGCCTCGATGCCCAACAACTGTACCTGGGCGTTCCACCACGTTAGGGCACCATCTGCCAAGGTACCCGCGGCATATTTCACCCTGTCCCCAGCGGGACAGTTACAGATAGCAAACACAGACTCTGCTTTCTCGAACCATCTTAGAAGTCCCACAGCCCCTTCAGTCCCAGTGAAGGTCTGTGGCTTGCAGTCCATAAACATTTTGAATGTACACGCATGCTGGTTAGGTTGAGGTTGCGCTTGTTGACCTAATTAACGGGAGGAAACACATTATAGGAATGAAAAGACGTGTACGTGGTATAAGAGTAAAGAGTACTTGGTACATTCCGTACCAGCTTGATAGGCTGCCAAAGCCTCAGCCACGCGGGTATTGATTAGGTCATTCAACTCAGCCTAAGTCATGTTGATGTTGCCACGTCCGTGTCCTCGTCCACTCATGTTTCTATAGTTGGGAATAAACCGATTTAGAAATCGAAACGAGATGGAAGTCAGGTGTCATACAGATATCTCTATACTACCAAGTTTACACATAGTAAGGCAGAACCCTTCTCACGCTCGATAAGCCTCACTGGGACTTGCATGCACCCCGCGTTATTATTAAGTGTGCACCCATAATAATAAGGCGATTTGCATGTTCATCTCAGAGCCTCTTAGCTTGTGCTCGAAGCTTCCCCCGTTCAAATAACACAACAGACGGTATTACAGGTCTATGATCTACATGAGTCGAAGGGTAGTGTCACACTATCAAGTCACTATGGTATTATACGTTTCAGTCCATATACGTTGTGAGTGTGTGACTGCTAAGCTAGTAATGTATAAAGTGAGAGTGAAACGAACCTTGCAATCTGGTGCTGAGTGTCATGATCGATTGTCGAAGTTGTTCGGTTATAGTCTGGTTTTACAAAACGTTTTAAGACCTAGTTCACTATAACCAGTGGCTTTGATACCAAACTGTAACACCCCCAAAATACCACCTGCGGGAACCCCCGCGAGGCGTGTTACACATCAGAGTCTGAGCCACCAATCACATTGAACCAATAGAAAATACTT
Source organism: Helianthus annuus (assembly GCF_002127325.2). Taxonomy (NCBI): domain Eukaryota; kingdom Viridiplantae; phylum Streptophyta; class Magnoliopsida; order Asterales; family Asteraceae; genus Helianthus; species Helianthus annuus. Next base: position 116,132,758 of record NC_035435.2, read on the forward strand.
AATAAAACATGTTATCAATTCAATAATGTTGAGTAGCGGAAGCATATAGTAAATTGTTTAGTAATCGTTTCAGAATAAATCAAAACCAATGTGTCAATACGAGTAATCCAATAGCTTCGATCCATGACAACTCCAGCACTTCCAGACAGCAAGTCCACGTTCCAAAGTTAACGACCTACAAGCATGCAACAAGTGTGTCAGACTACGCTGGTGAGTTCAAGGTGTTATTACGCGTTGTGTTACCAGATATATGTTAATACGATTCAATGATATGTTACGATGTTGCTCAAGTTAGATTACCCTAGGGACTACGCCCTTACGTAACCGAGGAGTGTGCCTCTTAGCAACCCACTATGTTGTTCGGTTAGTTACCCTAGGGGAACCGCCCTTACGTAACCGAGGAGTGTGCCTCTAAACAACCATAGTGAAACCCAGATAATTAGTGCACCCCCGTCCTTACGGCCCGGTGTGAGGTTTCCCACCTAATAGCGATATCAACTAATTACCCACATTGCCCTCCAGGCAATAACCAAAACCGATTAAGTTGTTTACCCAATGTTTCCCTTCCAAATGTTTACCAGTTGTCCCAAACCACCGGGACGCATGCTTGAGAAAATGCATTGAACTCACCTGGGATTGCTCGGTATGATTCACACAGTTCAATTAAGTTACAAAGTGATCAACCCCGTCCTACCAAAGTTATTATGCTAGTCAGATTCGTATACAAGTTGTACAAGTATTCGACATCATATTCCACGTATAGGCATCGACGTAAACAGTCACGTAAACAAGCAAAGTCCAAGTGTTCAGCCCAATCAGTTGGGCTCGTATTGTGCAGGCCCAATATCAGCATGTACGGTTATCTGGTCTCGAGTCGCAAGAAAGAAAGGTCTCGAGTCGCAACGAGGGGTTTACGAGTCGCAACAGAGATTACGAGTCGCAACAGTGGTTTCGGTTTGTCATGGTCTGGTTACGAGTCGCATCCTGACTCGCAACAGTGGTTTCGGTTCATGCTGTTTTGTGTCGGTGTGCGTTGGTTACGAGTCGCAACTGGACTCGCAACCACGGTTTCGAGTTGTGCTATGTGTGTACCAGTGTGGGGTCTCGAGTCGTAACTAGACCCGCAACTATGGTCTCGACTCGCAACCATGTGTCGCGACCAAGTGTGTAACAGTTTTCCTGATTTGTAGCATCTAAATTCCGTAACAGATTATGCATAATTTTGGCAATTCAATCAGAATCAATTAACAGTTTTGTTTACCATTCAAACGAATCAAACAGGCAGTTTTAACATAAATCTCATGAACCCTAGTCATGATCAAAGCGTGAACATCAATTTTTCACCAAACATAAATTGGTTTAGACCCTAAAGCATAACAATTTCCCAGCTAAATCATAATCAAACCCAAGATACCATTAACACATCATACAATATATATCCGGTAATCACATATAATAGCCGATTCATGAACATTAATAGTTAACATCAAAATCAAACATACTATCATGAACCCTAGATCATCATACTAGATTATCACACATAGAATAATATCATCAATCATAATCAGACACTAACCGATTAGAGTACACAAAGGTGATCCGAGTAAGAAAGATCTTCGGTTGTGCGTGTGGATGCCGTCGGGTTTCAGCCTAAGCCGAGAGAGAGAGAGAGACGAGAGTTTTGTGTGTGTGTGTTGTTACTAACTAAGGGCAATAACCCCTAAAGAGGTGTTTGTTTGCGGGCATGAGAGTGGGCCGAGCCCCACATCTCGAGTACAAATATTACGGCCCAAAGGCCATGTTGTGTGGTTCGGTTTGTTTATGACATACATACATGCACTCATATAACACAAAACACAGAATCATAACGTCATATCAATCGTAATAGTTCACATCGGCACATAATGTTACACAGAAGTGGGCTCGAACTACGAGTTGTCACAGTACACACACGATCACTACCCTTTCATATTTTGAACACCGTGGAACCTAAATGGTTCTTAGGAGTAAAGCCCTAGACCATGGGGCTCCATATGGGTACCATGTTCTTGGTGGATTCTGAAGGGGGATCACCTCTTGCGTAGTCCAATTTGCCTCATAGAATTAGGTTATATCTATCTATTTTTTTTTCTTGATGGAAAGATGGATAGATGATGCATGATGCCTACAAGGGCAAAGATGTTTGTGAGTCTATAATTAATAAGACCTAATCCAAATGGTGTTACGTGAACAACACACAAACTCTTGACTAAAAGCATTCATCTTGAGAGGGAGCTGATGTTCTGGAATATATATACTATTTTGAAGGTCATGCTTCATCTACCCTTCTCTGGAGCTCTGAATCCGGGTGACTTATTTGAGCTCTTAATGACTTAACATAACTACTATGACCCTCTAGAGCTCAAAGCGCTTCAGTTGACTTATGTTCCTCTACAGAGTCCCGGATCTATATGAGAACCAAACACACACATATGACCGAAGTTCAATATCAATCTTCTCTCTGAAGCACAAGTTCTTAAATGGATGACCGCTACAAAAGTGCAAACAATGTTGTGGGCACATAGTGTCTTGGTAGAAAGTGTTGTGCACCGCACAACTTGTGACTGACTCGAGCAAATGTCGGCCTCAACAAACAAAGATTACTATAGGGCACACCACATGGCACAATGGTCCAAACCAATATCATTGTTCAAGCGAGGGTATACTAATTTTCACAAACTTTACTCTCTTATCACGATACTCGATGCATAAATACTTTCTTTCGAGCCGGAGGTCGTATTGAAAAATCGTCTGTTACTTTTGTGAGACTAATTCTATGCTATCCGTGGAGATACATTTCCAAATGAAGATAGATACATTAACGTGGGCGTGTTGTAACTCTTTTGTGTTAAATCATAACCCAGTCTACGTGAAAGGGTCTTTTGTTTAACATTAGGGATCTCAAAAACAAGAAATTTTGATCCTAATATTTGGATGAAATATATAAGACTAAAACCAATGTGAATATATTGAAGCTAAGATTCTCTAATTTTATTTGGAAGAACGTTAAAAAACACATTAAGAAATACCATTCATCAACCTTTTTTGGATATGTTAACTTAAGTTTAGGCAACATTTTTTTTTTCATTTTGTTGTATTAAAAAAAATTGTTGTTGTTATTATTATCAACATTTTTTATTTATATTTAATGCTAAATTTATATTTCTTTTATAGTTACTTCATTATGCACATATTATCAATCAATCATATAAAGTTATAAATAACCAAAATAATATCAACACTCTATTTAATAGGACTCAATAAAATTGTTAGCAAATGATATAAGAGCACTCACATCAGCTTGTTATCCCCATCTCTGCGATTTAGCTAAAAAAAACACATTTATCTCTAAAATTGTATTTATCTTTCAGAAACCTCTCATATCTCATTTCTCTTGTTTATTCTTATTCAGCTATATAATATTTTTTTGTTCTTTTTTATTAACTTTTTTATTTCTTCCACTCACACCTACTTACAAAAAAAATTTTGGCGAATAAATAGTGAGAATATCTTGGTTTTAAAGAACCACACCTCAGGCGTGAGGCAATAAAAGTGGTTCTGAAAACATCTCAATTAAGGTGAATCTGGGAAAGAATTGCATGAATCTGGCTGAATGTGGAGTTTTGGGCCAGAGGTAATGCTTGAAGTGCTTCCTGTAAATAGAAAGAGAAAACGTTTGGAGTCGCTCAAATATGGTGTGTGTGGCAGATTTGTTTGAGTTGGGGGTTTAGTGAGGAAGAGAGGAAATGTGATGAAGAAAACGAATGAGAAGAGACATACTTTAAATGCTTATTTTTGGGTCTACATATTTACACACCTTAATGCCTATTTCCACACCCTTCTAGACGCCTCGTATAGGGCTATACAAGGCATATAGGGTTGCTTTTCCCGACCAGCTTCTACACCTCGTACAACGTCACATCAGTCACATCAGACGGGGAGTCTAGGCATGTACGAGGGACCGATACGAGGGTAATAAGACGCCTCGTATAGGGCTATACGAGGCATCCTAGAGATTGATTTGACTATGTGTCTGACATGTGACTTAAAGCTATACGGGGTGTCTAGAGCTATACGAGGCGTCTATATCTCACATAAAGTGCAACATGTAGTGGATTCTTGGTCCACCCGAACATTCAACATTTCTTTCATTCTGTTTCTTCTTGTATTTCTTCGAAAGAAACTCTTGTTGTTTGCATTTGTGTTCTTATCATCCCGAAGTGTTGAAATGTCATCATACTGGGACGGCAACTATGTCTTCGGGCAGTATTCTAGCGACAACTGGGTGCCCGAAAGCGTTCCGGTAACAGTTATTAGCTTAAATGTTTTAATTAGTTGTTGTTTTAGTTTATTATTTACTAATGATGATACGGTTGTTTATTTTGGAGGAGTCTGGCGTTGCCGATTCTAATGAGCAAGAGGAGGTTGTGTCTAGTATACAAGGAAAACAAAACAGACCGTTTCTAGATTTGAACAAGCATCCCCCTGTTGATGAAACAGCCCCTGTAGATGACTCATACCATGCTGGTCAACCAAGTTATCCGACGCAACAAGGGTATCCGGATTATAGATACAGGTGTGAATATTCTTATGGAGGAGACGGTGGATACGGAGCAAACGGTGGATACGTAGGAGACGGTGGATACGGAGGAGACCGTGGATACGGAGGAGACGGTGGATACGGAGGAAACGGTGGATACGGAGGAGACGGTGGATACGGAGGAGACGGTGGATACGGAGGAGACGGTGGATACGGAGGAGACGGTGGATACGGAGGAGACAGTGGATATGGTGGATACGGAGGAGACGGTGGTCATCAGCAATTCATTTCCCTGGGCACTCCTTACGTTCATCAAAACAATCCGGACGTTGGAGGATATGGTGGATATGGTGGTTACGATGGATATGGTAGATGTGGTGGTGAGGCACCTCCCATCCAGGACAGTCCGTACTTAAAAAAGCAGGTATCAATTACTATTTTATTATTATTATTTTATTATTGTTATTATTATTATTATTATTATTATTATTATTATTATTATTATTATTATTATTATTATTATTATTATTGTTGTTGTTGTTGTTGTTGTTGTCGATGTTACAGGTTTTCAACTCTTTAGATGAACTAAAGAAACGAATACAAGAAATAGCAAACGCGGATGGTTTCGTTATTGTCACCTGTCGATCAAAGAAAATCGGGGGAAGAACTAGGAGGGTTGATGTGGAAAAAGTAGTTCAACTAAATAAACTAAATTACCCTAAATTGAGACTCAAGTAATAAAAATCTAGACTCTTTAACCTGACTAAACTACTCACCGGCAAGTGTACCGGTCGACTCTAGCACAGCAAAGTAAGTCCGGATGTCGAACCCACAAGGACTCTAATGAATTACGTTAACGACTAAACTTAGACTAGACACTGACACGACTAAACAAATATTGTGTTTGGGGGGGGGGGTTTACTAAAATTCTAAAATTGCAATTAAATTGAAATTAAACTAAATTACGAATAAAACTAGGGTTTTAATTCAGATGCGATTAAGGACTACCTAGACTTGAATCCAGTTTAACTACAAATAGACTTCTAACGGTTTTATTGATGTATGGAGCCGGTATCGTAAAATATTAAACCTTAAGGTATTTCAATGCTAAGACTTCCCGACCCTTCTCAGGAAGAAACCTAGAAAACCCTACAAGGCTGTTATGATTACCGACTGTTAGATTTCCTCTCAGTCCTCTAACGACTCTAAAAGTGCCCTAATACGACTATCTACCTCTCAGCGCGACAATCTAAGGCAGTTCTAGGTTCTGACTTGGTTTACTAGACACAAATGCAATTAGGGAACTAACGTCGACTTCTCTCAAAATCTAAATTAGCTATATACTGCACCGCGACCTAATAACTAACTCGAGCCTCTCAGCGACAAGTTAAGCAGAATATTTACTTCTAATTATATTTTAATTACTGTTTCTAAGGCTATCGGCCGATTTACCCAAAGATCACCCGAACCCGCAAGGATGCAAATAATCAACACAGATCTATTATGTGAAAGACATCCACCAAAATCTATGTGAAACAGTAAACAATCCACAATCAAAAGTAAATACGCACACGCACCAAATCAGAAAATCTAGAACACGTTACTTTCGAAGTCAATCCATAATTAATTCAATAAAAACCGTTAAAAGATCCATAAGTAAATTAAACCATCATCAAATCTAGGTAGTATCTAAAGTCTAGCCAAGAAACATGATGTTCAAAACAAACAAAACAAGTTCAAAACAAGAATTCATCATAAAGTATCGAAAACGCGAAAATAAGGAACACCGGGAGATAAAACCCGAAAGATCTTCACTCTCACGATCCAAGCTTCAACCGGATGATCCCCGTTCGGCAAAATACTCCAGAATGCTCAAAATCACCTCCGAAATTCGTCCTAGGGTTTCTTGATTCGTATTCAGAGTTGTGTTCGGTTTCTTTTTCTTCAATCCAACAAAACCCTAATTTTCTCCGGATTTCACACCCCTCGCGTGACGCCTAGGGGGGGTCGCGTCACGCGGCGCCTCCATTGTATATTTTTTTTATTTTTTTATTCTTATCAGCTTCCGGCTCTTCCCGACGCGTGTACGTATCCCGATTTTCTTCCAAACTGCTCGGTTTTGCTCGTTTTTCAACACTTTAAGCTACGGGACCTGAAATCAAAGCTTAACGTCAGCAGTATCGCAGTTCTAACCTAAACTAGACTCTAAACGACTGAAAATTGACCGAAATATACACTATAAACATATGTACTTTGCGGTATATCAAACATCCCCACACTTACTCTTTTTTCGTCCCCGAAAAAGAATTATGCAACGGAATCAGAGATAAATATTCTCTTGGGTCGAGAATTATAGGTATAATTAATTAAAACCAAGGCTTGCGTTAGCTGCGATTGCGAATATACTTTATCCACTTTAAACCCGAATCCAATCCTAAACCCTTATCATGTGAATTTAATTTAAGTGCGGTCAATCCACCTAGGGTCTCACACTAGAATCAACAGTCCACCTACTCCCGCCTCAAGCTTATAGGACTAAAAGAACGATCATTTGACCAATTCCCAACCGTCTTATATCAAAACCAAGAGAGTTTACAATCAAACTTTTTTTTTCTTTTTCATTCATTCGTGAGACTAGACGGTGCTTTCCCTAGCCAAGAGGCAATCCGGCTGTAGAGTCGCTATCCCCAACCACAGATTACTTAGGTTTCGGTACTTATTTATTTATTCTTTTTTTTAGCACGGTCAATTTCACACACCCTAGAGGTAATTCGGCTGTAGAGTCGCTATCCCTAACCACAAACTACATAGGAATGCATTACTTTCATTTAGTTTCTAGCCCACTTTTTATTCTATTTTTTTTTTGATCAAAAACTCTAACGGTTTTAACTTATAACGGTGCCCCTTATACTATTATTGGCGCTTTTAGTTTCCCATATCTCCCAGGCGAAAACCCACTAGCGGACCGACAATTAAGGTATATTAGCTCAAAGGGACTTAAAACCAAACCCGGGCCTACCCACATATCCCTAACTAGACGCAAGCTCGATTTATTTAAATCTCATATTATTATTATTCGAACCCAAGCAAAAATTTTCTTTTCTATCATTTTCCGCTTTATTTTGCAAACTTCTTTTTATTTCGGAAGACATTTTCTGATTTTTCAATTTTTTTTTATTTTTTCATTTTTTAATTTTTTAATTTTTTTTTTGAATTTTTATAATTAAGACTCGATTATTTACATGTATTCCCATCCCCACACTTAGAGATTGCATTGTCCCTAATGCAAGAACGAAAACACGACTCGACACTACCTAAAACTACGAAATAAATAACGAACTAACTAACTAGACTAGACGACGAAATAAAAATAAAAATAAAAATACAACAACAAAAAGAAGGAAAACGACTTAACTCAATATGTGAGACTGTCAAAGTGCCAGTCGTTTCCACATAGGCCCTCCAATACCGAACGTGCTCAGCAAACAATACCAAACCCTCTCACACGCGAACGGAAAGCGGCTCCAAATCATCAACCTAACATAAGTACCATACCAAGCATACTTCTACAAACGTTCATCGTAGCAACATCCCAAGTTCAAAAAGAAAATAAAAATATGTCTAACAGATACAACCATATCGAACTACAGAAACAGCATAAATAAAATAAAACATGAAAGGATATATATGCTGCTGCAGTCTGCCACATCACTCCTCCTCAGAATCCTCCTCCATCTGCTGCGTGCCTGACCCACCAGCCTGCTGCCACCTGAACTGACCACTATAAGCATACCCACTCTGACCTCCCCACTGGTCATACCCCGGATACTGACCGTAAACGTACGGGGTCTGCTGCTCGCCTCCATAAAGTGGTGGAGGTAGTAATCCTGCAAAGGGTGGGGGTATCGGAGCATTAAGTGACATACCCGACATCATGCACCTGAGCATGTCGTCCTGTCGCTGGTGGCTCTGCATGGTCCACTGGTGGTCAACCCGCATCCTGCTCTCCATCTAATCAACCCTCTGCTGCATGTAGTCAAAAGCAGCCTCAGGAGTGAACGGGTCGGGTCTCGGCGGTCTAACTGGCTGTGGTGGTGGAATCTCACGCCTCTGTCGAGGCGCCGGCTGTCGTGGCGGAGGAGCACCAACCTCATAGTTCCACTCTGGCGGGTCCGAGTGTGTAAGAATACCCGCCAACTGTAGGTCCACAACCCCCCAACGAACTGTAGGCATACCCTCACTCATCTGATCAAGCTTGTACTTTGTGAGGGCCCGAATATTCTTCGCTAACCTAGCTATGTAAGGGCCAAGATCCATAGCAGCCCTTTTACCTCCCCGACGAGGCCTATTGAATGACCACGCAAAGAAACTAGCCAAGTTCCAGTTCCGCTTCTCCACCATACACACCAATGCGAAAATATCTAGCCAATTCGCCTTGTTTTCCCCCGACTTCCTTGCTACAACGGTCGTCGCCAACACCTTCAAAATATACCTGTATATAGGATCACGAACCGATGTGATAAGGTTCGTGTGCGAGAACGGTTGTGTCGAGATCGAATCCCAAAATTCACCCAATTCCGCCGGGCCTAAACACTTCGGCCGAGTGTGATTAAACACACCCCTTAAACCATTAACGAACTCCTCTGTCGCCACTTCTTCCGGTGAATACAAACCCAAAGCCACGCCAAACTGAGGTATGGTCATCTCATAAAGATTTCTACCTAAAGAAAATGATACCGCATTAGCCTCAGAAAAAGCACCCTCTTTGTGACGGAAGGTACAATGGAACTCAATAGTAAGCTCGGTATATTGCTTCTCATCACAAGCATCCATAGCCATCCTCAACCTCGGTCCTAACAACTCCGCCACCCGCTCACTTGCTCCCATACTTTGCAACCATGCCCAATCTATAACCCGATGCTCCAAAGTTTGAGTTACCACATACTTTTTGAGCTTTACCCTTTCTTCGGTATCTTCTTCAAAATCCAACATCGGATGATCAACCAACCTATCAATCCGGGCGTACACTCTCCTGTCATTCCCACGATACTTAATTCTTCTTTTCTTTGGGTTTGACGAAGAACCTGCACCTGACATGATCTGCAAAACAAGAAATATTTGACAAGAAAAACAATGCAGATTGTTAGTATCACAAGCTATTTTTGGTATTTTTAATTTTTTAAGTTTTTTTTATGAAAGAAAAATAAAACATTAAAGAAATAGCCGTATAGCATTTCGTTCGCGGCTACTTTCGAAAAAAATGGGTTACCATTTACAAAAGCGTAAGTTACACATCATTCTACCCGAATGGAGATTGAGTACGGGCAAAAAGTTGTGAACTTGTACATGCATATAAGTAAACCCGACACTAGACTCAAACTACTATCCTAAAGACACTTCTAAACTCAACGACTCAAACGACCTACGACTCAATGTACATTATCTCCTCCCGGCACTTTAATTGTCCTCAATTAAGCTTAAGTGCCAAAATATCCCCACACTTGAGGCAAAAACACGTGAGAGTTTGACATTTTAAACCTTGACACAACTTTGGTGGCAACAAAATCTGTTTAGAAAACTAACTTCATTTGCAAAAATCAGTTAAAAAAACTTATTTTTTTAGCAAAAATTCATAGTTATAGCCAAATAAACCCATAAGGCTCAAACGTGATGCCTAGTAGTCCAAACATACCCCACAAGTGTCAAACGACCTCAAGCAAACCAACCCGAACCATCCGCATACCCGATTTGTATGTAAACATCCAAACATAACCACCCGCATACCACTAACATGACAAAAAGGTCAAAAATTCTAACTTTAAGACCCTACACAAACCCTAAAACCAAGACAAGACTGACCCGACACTAAAACAAAGCAATAAAGCTACCTACTAGTGAGAAATCACAGAAAACATACCTTGGAATCGGATTGAACAAGAAAAATGAAGTCTTGAACTTTTTGCACACGAATTTGCCCAAAAACGTGAAAATGGAGTGCGAAATCGGGTGAAATAGATGGTTAAGATTGTGGAGAATGTGATTGTGGTGAATTAGGAAGAAGAACAGAGTGATTTGGTGAAGAAATGAGTGAGTTATGGTGATATTAGTGCAATTTTGCGTTCTAGGGTTTGGAAAAAGGGAAAGGAACAAATGCAGTGAACAGGGTCAAAAGAAACGAATTTAAAAGGTTCAACAAGGCGTCGCGTGACGCGGTGGGGGTCCCTGGGGGCCTCGCGTAACGCGGCGTGTCAGAAAGAATTTGTTTTTGAACCTTTACCCCTCGCGTGACGCGAAAGGGCTAGGCGTCGCGCGAGGCATCGTTTTTCACAGAATGTTTCGTCCAAAAATTGGTTCCATGCCTTAGAAACTTTTTTGAAAGTTTCCCAACCCATCCAAAACCCTCAAAAATGTTTCTAAGTGTCCAAGACACTTACCTGGGACCTCTTTTCTCATGCCTTCTTCGTTCCGTATCGGCGATGAAACCTGCAAAATTCTCAACGACACAAAACAAACACCGAAAAACACGAAAAATTAAGAAATTTACAGACGGTACATACTCTACACGCGAAGCTTTTCGCGCTCACTGTTCGGCAAAGGTCGGTGGGTCCTCTAGAGGAATTTCTTCCTCTTCAGTTGTATCAATAGGACCTCCCAAGTAATGTTTCAGTCTATGGCCGTTTACCTTCCACACACCTTCGTCGACCTCATCGTATAGCTCAACCGTGCCGTATGGAAACACTTCTTTCACCACATACGGGCCACTCCATCTCGATTTCAATTTTCCTGCTATCAATTTCAACCGTGAATTGAACAAAAGTACTTTGTCACCTACCTTAAAATCTTTCAAACCTCGCAACCGCCTATCATGCAATGCCTTGGTTTTCTCCTTGATACTCCATGATCTTTCATAAGCGGCATCCCTCAATGCTTCCAACTCATGAATTTGGAAGAATCTCCTCCTTGCGGCTTCGGTAAGGTCAAGGTTTACGATTTTTAATGCCCACACCGCCCTATGCTCTAATTCTACCGGAAGATGGCAAGCTTTGCCATACACGATCATAAAGGGTGTTGTGCCTAACGGTGTCTTATAGGCAGTACGGAAAGCCCACAAAGCGTCGTCGAGTTTTTCCGACCAATCCTTTCTACTTTTTCCTACCGTTTTCTCTAAGATTCTCTTCACCCCTCGGTTAGCATTCTCTACTTGGCCACTAGTTTGCGGGTGGTACGCGGTAGAAAGACGATGAGTGACACCGTAGCGTGCAAGTGCCTTTTCCATGGCGGAATTGCAAAAATGCGTGCCACGGTCACTTATGATAGCTTTAGGGACTCCGAAACGCGTGAACAACTTCTTAAGGAATCTCACCACCACTCGGGCATCATTGGTGGGCAAAGCTTGAGCTTCGACCCATTTCGAAACGTAGTCAATGGCCACGAGGATGTACCTATTCCCACTAGAGGATGGGAAAGGTCCCATGAAGTCAATGCCCCATACGTCAAAGATTTCCAAGACTTGGATGGGATTTTGAGGCATTTCATCCTTGGATGAGATGTTGCCGGTACGTTGGCAACGGTCACAAGTCCTAACAAACTCTACGGCATCCTTAACTACCGTTGGCCAATAAAACCCACTATCAAATACCTTTTGTGCCGTCACATTCGCCCCGTGATGGCCTCCCGTTAAACCCTCGTGCACAGGTCTAAGGATGTCTAAACCATCCTCCTTTGAAACGCATCTCCTAAGCACTCTATCTCCACCTATCCTAAAGAGGTAAGGGTCGTCCCAAATATACTTCCTAGCCTCCCTAAGAAGCTTTTTCTTTTGTTGGTAGGACATACCCCTCACAAGATCTCCGGTTGCTAAATAGTTCGCCAAATCCGAGAACCATGGCAAACCCTCTACCTCGGCACTAACGAAGTCTATGGTTTCATGGGGAAAGGTATCTCCTATGGAATCCTCACGAACCTCCTCTCTCTTTGGATCCTCTAATCGTGACAAGTGGTCGGCGGCCACGTTTTCCGCTCCCTTTTTATCCTTAATTTCTATGTCGAACTCGGAGAGCAAAAGAATCCATCTAATAAGACGTGGCTTCGCGTCTTTCTTTTGAAACAGAAATCGCAAGGCGGAATGGTCGGTGAACACGGTAGTTTTGGAAAGCACGAGATATGAGCGAAACTTATCAAACGCAAACACTACGGCTAAGAGTTCCTTTTCCGTCGTGGTATAGTTCTCTTGAGCATCGTTTAGAGTTTTGCTCGCTTAGTAGATCGGATGAAAGTGTTTATCGACTCTTTGACCTAGGACCGCACCTACGGCATAATCGCTTGCGTCACACATGAGCTCGAAAGGTAAGCTCCAATTGGGCGAAACAAGTATCGGGGCACTAACAAGTTTTTCTTTCAAAAAGTCGAACGCCTTGATGCACTCCTCGAAGGTACATCCTTCTCTAAAAGCCTAGTCATCGGGCGTGTGATTTTGGAAAAATCTCTTATAAAACGCCTATAAAAGCCCGCATGACCTAGAAAGCTCCTAACGGACTTAACACTAGTAGGTGGAGGCAATCTACTTATGGTATCTATCTTGGCCCTATCCACCTCTATACCCTCTCTTGACACCTTATGTCCTAACACTATCCCCTCCGTCACCATAAAGTGACACTTCTCCCAATTCAACATAAGATTTGTCTCTATGCACCTCTTAAGCATCCTATCAAGATTAGAAAGACATTGGTCGAAAGTGGTGCCATAAACCGAGAAGTCATCCATGAAAACCTCCATGGAAGTCTCAAGCATGTCTTGGAATATGGCAACCATGCATCTTTGGAAAGTTGCCGGAGCGTTGCATAACCCTAAAGGCATGCGGCGATACGCATAAGTGCCGTAAGGGCATGTGAATGTCGTTTTATCTTGATCCTCCGGGGCGATGGGGATCTGAAAATAACCCGAAAATCCATCGAGAAAACAATAGAATTGTTGACCCGCTAGACGCTCCAACATTTGGTCAATGAATGGTAAGGGGAAGTGGTCTTTCCGGGTGGCGTCGTTTAACTTTCGATAGTCTATGCATACACGCCAACCGGTAACGGTACGGGAAGGGATTAACTCATTCTTTTCGTTCATGATCACCGTCATCCCACCCTTCTTTGGGACGACTTGGGTCGGGCTAACCCATGGTGAATCGGAAATGGGGTAAATTACCCCGGCATCTAACAACTTAAGAACCTCTTTCTTAACAACCTCTTGCATGTTCGGATTAAGGCACCTTTGAGGTTGCACCACCGGCTTATAGTCATCTTCCATGAGTATCCGGTGGGTACAATAGGCGGGGCTTATGCCCTTGATATCCGAAAGACGCCATGCAATGGCTTCCCTATTCACTCTCAACACCTCTAACAACCTACCCTTCTCTCCCTCCTCCAACTTAGACGAAATAATGACGGGAAACTCGGACCCCTCACCTAGGAAAGCGTACTCTAAGTGGGACGAGAGGACTTTGAGTTCTAAAGGGGCGGGCTTCTCTATAGGAGTACTCTCACTCTCACTCTTAATTTCACTCAAATCTAGCACTTCGGGGACCCACTCGTCCTCGTCTACCTCTTCACTTTCACTAACAACCTCCTCAACCTTCTCAACTACCTCCTCTATCCTACTCTCGACTAGGTCGGCTCCACTAATATAGTCAAAGAAATGGTCAACACAAGATAAGAAAGACTCTATGAAATAGACCGAATGACAAGGACTACTAAGATCGTCGGAACCACTAGGGTGTTCCATGGAGCGTGCTATCTCGAAAGTGACCCTCTCCTTGCCGACTTGAAGTGTGATTTTCCCATCAAAGACATCGATGATGGCCTTGGCGGTACACAAGAATGGGCGTCCTAGAATGATGGGAACCTTTTCGTCGGCTTCCATATCAAGAACGACAAAGTCTACGGGGAAGACGAACTTATCCACTTTGACTAGAAGGTTTTCAATAATGCCTCGTGGATACTTAACGGACCTATCGGCTAGCGACAAAGACATGCGTGTAGGTGACAACTCTCCTAGACCTAACCTCTCATACAAAGAATATGGCATTAGGTTTATACTCGCTCCTAGATCGGCTAGGGCCCTACACTCGGTATCACTCCCAAACAAGCACGGGATAGTAAAAAGGCCCGGATCCGTCAATTTTTCCGGAACCTTATTCAACACTACGGTGGAACATCCTCCACTAAGGGGGATGTTAGAAACCTCTCCTAACCTATCCTTGCGTTTTAGAAGGTCTTTTAGGAATTTTGCATATTTCGGCATTGATTGAAGAGCTTCTATAAAAGGAAGGTTGATCCTAAGCTGCTTAAAGATCTCTAAAAATTTCCCGTACTCTTTGGAATAGGTTTGATTTTTAAGGCGGGAAGGAAACGGAGCACGGGAAATATCAACATTGGGTGATGGAACGACTTGAACGGGTTTCTTTCCTACACTCTTCTCACTCGAAGGCCCCCCGGTGTGTGCGGTACTTTCTGGGATTAACCTAGGTTGCACTTTACCGGGCGTCTCCATTTCAATCTCCTCATCTACGGGGTCCTCATCTTCTATCTCAACACTCTCGGGTCTCACTACCTCTCCTAAGGTCCTACCACTACGGGTCGAAATTGCCTTCAAAGAGCCAGATGGGTTGGGCCTTGTGTTGCCCGAAAATTGACCGGGAGGTTGTTCTTGCAACTGGCGTGCAATATCCCCAACTTGCCTTTGAAGGTCTAAGAAGCTTGAATGATTATTCTTTAGGAGCGTAGCGTGGTCCTCTAAGGTACGTTGGGTAGCCTGATCCTTAACCAATAATTGGGAAAGAAGGTCCTCTATCCTAGACAAACTACCACCCGACCCCCCACTCTTAGGTTGAACCTCTTGGTTTGACCCCTCACCTCTGAACTGCCCCCCTGAACCTGAACTAGCAAATTGACCTGTTTGACCCGACCCCCCACTAGAATAAAAACCTGGCCCCCTACTTTGGTATTGACCTGACGGAAAACCAGGGGGGTTACCTGAGGAGCGATAATTATTAGCACGCCAATTCGAGTTACTATTGTTGAACGGGTTAGTTGGACCCCTATTTTGACCTGCTAGATACTCGACCTGCTCTAGGGTGATGGTTGGGCAATCTATGGTGTCATGTCCCCCTCTACAAACCTCGCATCTATCTACCTTCTTCTTAATTTCTAGCAACTCTTTGGTGATATAATCAAGCTGAGATATTACCTTGGAGTCTGAAACGACTTGATTCACTCCTCGAGAAGATGAGGAAGTAATCACAGGGTTGGAATTCCTGCCGGTAGCACTATGATCTATATCAGCATGAGCGAAGCTCTCAAAGAGGTCGTTGCAGTCAGCCACAGTTTTCTTTCCCATTAGGTGGCCTCCTGCGGATGTATCGAATCGGGCCTTGCACTCAGGGGTAAGACCGTTATAAAATTTTTCTACTAAGGCCCAATCCGACAGTCCATGTTGGGAACAACGCGAGAGCAATGTTTGAAACCTCTCCCATGCTAAGTGATAAGGTTCGTCAGGCTCCATTCTGAAGGAATGGATCTGATCTCGAAGGCGGGAGGCCTTCGCAGGTGGGAAATACTTAGCAAGGAAGGCATCTCTAAGTCCAGCCCAAGTGGTGTAAGTACCTGCCGGCTGCGAATCAAGCCAGGTGGTTGCGCGGCCAGCAAGCGAAAAGGGGAAGACTTGGAGATAGCGGGCATCAAGATTCACGCCTTCGATGCCGAAGGTGCTACACAGACGGGTGAGACGGTTGATATGTACTGGCGCGTCTTCATCATCACGACCGTGAAACTGACAAGAGTTGTTAATGGCAGTCATGATGTATGAAGGAATTTGCCAAGACTTATCATTGGTGATTTCAGGGAGGGTGATGGGTGAGTTTGCGGTAAAACCCGCGATGGAACGCTGGTGGACAGTTTGGTTTTCGGCCATTTGGTGAACTGGTGGTGGACTAGGGTGACGGGAGGGTGGTGGAGAATTATGGGGTGATGACTTCGGGGTGAAGTCGTAGTTCGGTGGTTTAGATGGAAGTGTATGTAGGTCCCCCGGAGGTCGAGGTTAAACCTTATCCTTGTTATGTTTAACACACTAGCAAGTGCGGAATCCAAGCTAGAATGCAAACCGGTAGTTTATATGAGAACACAAGCTACAAAGAGAAAGGTAGACACACAAAATATCAAAGTTTTCTCTTGTATTTCAGTGGACACGGTTACAGCCCTTGACCAAACTGAAAATGCTCTCTACAAGACTTAGTTCACTCTCACACACACTTTCTATCTTTCTGTCTAACTGTCTTACTGTGAAGTGAACCCATTACAAGACTATATATACTCATAACAGATTGTCTGGTCGAAGGATCAGAAAGACTGATCGAAGGATCATCTATCGACCAGACACCTACCGAAGGATCCACATATACCTCGAAGGATGGTATATCCTTCGAGGTCCATCTACATCCATCGAAGGTTATCCTTCGAGCTCATCGAAGGATATAAACAATCCTTCGATGACTCATCCTTCGACACAAACAACTTACAAACCATGTGTTAACTGTTTGGCCAAGTCAAACCAGGAGGATGGTTGACTTGGTCAAACTTACATCAAAACACATATACAAACCAACAAAAGACGTAAACAAGACTAACAAAAGACATCGTTTTATATCATTACAAAATACAGACAAAGTACAGACACAAGTGCACCAACAAACTCCCCCTTGGCTGTAGCTTTGTCTCGATCTTCGTGTCTTCACGTCTCTGACGTACTTTCAACCGTTAAGTGATGCGTTGACCATGCACTTCCCGCATTCACAAGTAGATTGAAACAATACAAAGCCATCTTCTGAAACTTCATTGCTTGTTCACGATCCCTAACCAAGTAGTTGATCTCGTGATCCTTAAGGACAATAATATCCGACCTGGACATGTTAGTAATCCACATCGGATCTATCATTCGAAAGTTCTCCTGACTGTCTTGGAATAAGATCACCGCTTCTCCAGTATCTGCATCATAAACCCAGCAACGAAAGTTACCCAGAAAATCTGTCTTCATCTTCAACAATGGTATTTTCTTCATCAACTTTGGAGGATCATAAACCAAATGATAACGAGCAGTATTTGTGTCTGGATCAAGCGTAAACCTGATCTGCTCGTATCGAGGAAACTGCGGCTTGTATAGCGGATCCTTCCAACCCCTTCTCCGTTCCAACCTGATCTTCTTGGCGAACAGATCCACCATCTTGTCTTCGACTCGATTAATAACCTTCAGCTGAGCCAAAACAACAACATCATAATAAGGAAGTGAAAGAATGCTGAGAAGTGTCCTGAAGTACTGAAGGCTGCATTCTCGCTTCACAACCATGCAGTGAAGCTCCTTGATGAACATCCAGCTGGTAATACGACCCCGAGCCGGATTCTTTTCCAGATTCATGTAGTTGGCCTGATCCAACGGAGGGAGCGGAGGAGGATTCCTAGCTAGGAAATCCGCTCGCCATTCGTTCACGGTCTTCTCACGGCTTTCTTGAGCTGTAGGAGAATTTGAAGCCAGATTAGCAAATTTTGCTGTCTTCGCCGCCACAAACTCATCATCAAGAGTATTAAACTCCGCATTATCTTGACCAACATAAACAGGACGTTCCGGATCCGAACCGATGAAGATTTCTTCAATCGTAGAGAAATCGGTTTCGTCCGGAACTAACGGAGTAGCATCGATCATCTTCAAATCAACTTCATCCAATTCCTTCAGAGCTAATACACGTTCATCAGACATCTCTGTAACATGTTCTCCCTCTTCTAATAGTTCACCCGTGACTGGATGATACTGTTGAACAGTTGCGGATTCAGGGAGATCGGCAAACGCTTCCGGTTCAAGACTAACATGTTCAAACCCTGCCGAAGCTTCCAACGATTCAGTCTGCTCAGACGGACCAGTAGTAGCTGTTGGAGGAGCAGTAGGAGCATCTTGAGACGTACCAGACCCACCTGCAGCACCGGATGCAGTTGCACCGGAACCTGAGGCAGCTGGTTGATCAGGATTTGCTGCATCATCGTCTTTGTCATCGCCACGCTTTGAGGGAACGATGCCTAATGCTTTGCACCTTTCATTCCAAAGCGTACCTACTTTGTGATCAATTTTCTTGAAGTTTGCATGAACAGGCTTGAAGGCTTCTATTAAGCGATCATCACGATTTTTATAGCGCTCCGACAGCTCTTCATGCTTCTGCTTTAACACTTTTGCCTCATGCTCTAACACATCACTCCGCCCTTTCATTATCTCAGCTTCCCTATCACGAGCCCTGTTTGCTTCTTTTAGCCTTTCAATCTCTAGAGCTTGTTCTTTTATCTTAAGATTCTGTGCACTAACAATTGAGACTAGCTTGTTGTGTGCCTCCACATCCTGAGTTCGCTGTACACGATACTCTTCAATCTTTCTAGTATTCCGAACGACTAAGTTACCCAATTCACTGATTTGTTCGATCAGGAAGTGAATTTTCTCAGCTTCAGACAAACTAGACAATGTTTCTGCTAGAGTCGGCCGTGAAGGCTCAGGTCCTGAGGAGACAGACTGAACAGATGGACCGGAAGTACCTGTTGGACCAGTAATAACAAGAGGAGGACGTACGTGTGTACCTGAGACGGGAGTTGCAGGCGGCTGTTGATCAACAGTCGCCGTGCGTGTCCCAGAAGACGTCTGAGGAGAAGAGACCAGCGCTAGCATCTCTGATGTAGTTAATTGATCACTGACAGGAGGTAGCTGATGCTCTGGAGGCGTTGAATGCTGGATCGAATCAGGTATAGGGGCATCACCAGCAGTTTCACCCATTGACCCTGATCCGTCCTTTGATTTCTTTGAAGTACGAGTACCCTGTCTTCTTGCTTTCCTCTTTCTAATCAAACCAGGAGCAGCAGGAATATAATCCTCATCTTTGTCAGATTCTGTGGTTCTAACCGGTTTCCCTATACGTTCAAAGCCACGAAAATTCCCGCGCTGATCATAAACCTTTCTCATCCCTGGTGGAGGAGGATTATCATCTTCAGAAGACGAATCATCATTACCAGAACCTTGTTCATCATCAGAAGATGAACTGCTTTCATCCACCAACTTCCTCGGCTCGTCCATCTTACCTTTACCTTTGTCGTTCGTATCATCGCCTGACCGACTTGCAGTACCACCATCTCCACCTGCACCACCACGAACATCAGAATCGACGAACACTCCTTGAACTTCTTCTGCAACAACATTCACATCAATTTCAGCATGTGTTGCAGCACTGGAACTGCCAGCAGACTTCTTGCTCGATGCTTTAATTTCGTGCTTAGCCTCGAGTTGTGTCTTAGCCAACGCAATTAACCTGGGCTCTTCGTCATCAGAATCACTTGCATCTCGACGCCACTTGTTGTTCTGAGGTGCCTCGTAGGTCGGAACATCGAGGTGACCAATAAGCTTTCTGACTGGATCGGATTCCTTATACTTAGACATAGACTTGAAGATCAGCAATGTACGCTCATTCATCGGATTAACTGGTAGAACATCTGCTTCAACCTTGGGAAGATCCGGAATCTGATCATCTATCATCATTTGCAAGAATCTTGGATATAACCAAAACTTGGTTGACGTCCGTTGATTTGCTGATGGAAGTGGCCTGCGGGCATTCTCTTTCAGATTGTCAAAGATGTAACGTGATATGTTGAACGGCTTGTTCAGAATTAAAGCCGTAAACAATCCCGTCAATTCAATAGGTGACAAATCGTATCCAGACCGTTTGTTGCTCAGACAGTGAATAAGAATATGCAATAAAAACTTGTATCGTAACGGCATGAACCCTTTGTTTATCTGATTTGCTAGCACATTGTCGCTGTAACGTAGCTTCATCAATAAACCACGTTGACACTGTAAATCAATAGAAGTCGAATCTTCTGGTTGATCTCCCAATTGCAAACGCGCTCTGATGGTGTTCTCGGTGATCACCACGGGTTTCTCAGTAACGAATCCTCTAATCACTTCTTGATTATTCACTGTCTCAACCACAGCAGAATTCCAGAATTCCTTGATCTGGGACTGGTAAGCGGTGTGTTGTGTAGTAATTGCATAGTTGATTCATGCTCGATGAAGATACTCCATTATCCCCTTGTATTCCGGACTAACTTTGTCTTCCGGTTGCAGATACGCGGCCATGTTGTGTCTTGGCTTGGATATAGATTCAACTTCAGACTTTTCTTTCTTAGTTGGTTTTGCCCGTTCCTTCTTCCCTTTCGGTGCCATTTCTGTTCATGAAAAACAAAGACACGTAATGAGAAAATTTACAAACAGTCAACAAGGATTTCACACTTAGAAAAATTTCAGTTTCTTGAAAAATTTCTAAGTGTTGTTTCCTCGAAGGATCCCATTTAGACATCGAAGGATTGACACTTTGATCGAAAGATGTTATTTTCCTCGAAAGATGAAAGGCCTTATCGAAGGATTAACTTACGAAAGATCATTAATTTTGAAAGATGTCTTGGTCAATCGAAAGATCTGATCAATCGAAGGATGAATCCTTCGAGAAGCTTAGTATCCTTCGAGTCTCAGTTCGAAGGATATTTTGCACTCCATCTTTCGAGATTAAGTGACATCATCTTTCGAGATCGGTGTGTTTTCCGGTGACACTGTTCATCGGAGTGTTTTCCGGTGACAGTTTTAAGTGTGTTTTCCGGTGACAGTTTTAAGTGTGTTTTAATCCATTTAAAATCATCAACATCAAACTATTTAAAAACATCAAACTCAAAACCATTTAAGAACATCAACTTCAAAATCAACCCAGGACACTAATCCTAACCCGGATACTAACACATACACATGTACCGATCAACCCCAAGAACACACTAACATCAGTCAAGATAAAATTCTCATATTACATATATATCACATTTGGTGTCCGATTTAAACAAAAACCCAAAACAGTAATCCAAACCCAAAACCCTTGACATCATGAACTACCATCCCATCATTATCATAAATATGAGAACAAGAAAAATAAAAACAAATGATCAGATGAGGAGTTCATTTTGTTGTTTGTTAAAGTATTAGGATTATCCTACCGTGAACTTTTGTTTTGATTTTGGCAGAGTTTCGGTAGGATCAGAGGATTTTTGAGTGATGAAATTTGACTGTTATTTTGAAATGAAGAAGATGACCCACTTTTATACTCTGTCCTCGAAACTCGAACCGCCTCGAAGGATCACTACCCTTTCGAAAGATGAAAAGGTGTTTCGAAAGATGAACCTTTGGGTCGAAGGATCCAGATCTGGATCGAAAGATACCAGATATTTGTTGATCTGGATCGAAAGATACCAGATATTTGTGGGGACCCTCAACAACTTCGAAAGACGATCCTCGAAGGATAACTTTCGATCTGATCCATCTTTCGAAAAGTCTGATCAGCTCGAAGGATCCAATTGGTCAAATCCTTCGTTGACCAATTCATCTTTCGAACATCAAGATTGACTTTCATTGACCATCTGATCTTTCGAGGGCCATTGCTTCCTCGAAGGATCAGATTTTCACCAACACTTTGGATTTTGGGAATTTGCAACTCAAACCCTTCAAATTCTTAAAAGTTTTCAGAAACGACCATTTTGAAAAATTGCCCGTTATGAAGTTCTGCAAAGGTCAGTTTTATGAAGTATTTCGGCTTGCCAGGTATCGGATCGAGCACCAACATCAGTTAATCAAAAATAAGATTAAATTGAAAATCTTTTTGGATTTTGATAAAATAAAAGACAACAATTTTAATATCCTTTGAATGTTATCAAACGACATCACCGCTAATGTCGTGCTGATATGCACCAAACGACAAAACTGTTTAAAATAAGACAATAGAAGTTAAGCAGTAAATAAATATGTACAAACACAACAATATTTTTGCGAGTTTCTGGCGAAGAGAATCATATCAGTTTGCGGTCTTTTGTCAAAACACATTTCCTTTTAATATTCTTTTACAGATATGGATAAGTATTCTACCACAATTACCGATATTTTTATCCACTTAAACTCAGCGATCAAGTGTAATCATAATACATTGAGATACATTTAAGGTATGATTTATACTTACCGACCGGTGTTCATCCACTCACGACACATTCCCGTATCAAGGTATGCACGAGAGTTCATCTTACTGGGGAGTATACCATTTATCATCCGTTTTTAACGTATATAAAATGTGAACAAGTCACTTATTTGAGTTTGAAAACCGAGCCCTATGTGATAGAATCACTTATTGATGAGGAACTTGATTTTCATATGCATGAGGGCACAGGAGCAAGTCCGTGAACAGGTCAGTACTTTCGTACAGCAGAGAGACGAACTTGACTCCCGGATAGATGTGATATTTTATCACTTATTTGATTGGACATGTGATTGTTTATCACTTATTGAGGTCGGATGCAATATGAGATATGTACACGTATGTATGGTATCATGGAAGAACTAGACTTTGTCTTTTATAGAAACAACCATGATACCCAGATGATAAACAGCATAAACCCCGAATATCTCAGAACCTCGGCAATCTATCAAACGAAATTTCGGTACCAAGACCATATGCCAATGAGCGGTTCCCACGCGGTTTTCAGTTCGTTATGTTTATATCTCCTGCATACTTTAAAATGATCGTGAGTCTACCGGTACATCATTAGTAGAGCTACTTATCATTTTCTTTTCTTTTGATTTCTAGAAACATGTTTTGACCGACCTCTGATGTAATATCATTTTCTCTTATGTTACCAAGAAACTCATTTTTGTTTTTCTATTGTTTTTGTGTTTTTTCTGAATTTTCTCCCCCTTAAATGCAGAAAGTAAATAAGTAAAGACATATTTTTGTATTTTTGTGGTTTTTCATTGTTTTTGTATTTTTCTTGAAACTTTCTCCCCCTAAAATTCAAAAATAAAATAAAGTAAAAACATATTTTTGGATTTTTGGTTTTAGAAAAATATTTACAAAAACGATTTCCCGATGTCGGTTATTCTTGCTTCACCTTTATGCCGTTTACCAAAAGTAAATAATCGAATCTTGATTTATCAAATGCTTTGGTAAAAAGGTCGGCACGTTGGTGATCGGTATGAATGTGAACCACATCGATAAGTCTCTTTTCAAAGCAATCACGTATGAAGTGATATTTAATATCGATGTGCTTCGTTTTTGAGTGCTGTGCAGGATTTCTAGTGATCTGTAAAGCAGCTTCATTATCAACATAAATAGGAGTAGTAAGGAATTCAAAACCATAGTCCCGCATCTGTTGTTGGATCCATAGAACCTGGGAGCAGCAACTAGACGCAGCAATGTATTCCGCTTCACATGTAGACGTAGCCACACATGTCTGCTTCTTGCACTGCCAAGTGACTAGGCGATTGCCTAAGAACTGACATCCTACTGTAGTTGATTTGCCATCTTTCTTGCAGCCGCCGAAATCAGAATCACTGTAAGCCTTGAGATCGAAGTTATCATCCTTAGGGTACCATAAACCAGTGTCAGGGCAGCCCTTCAGATAACAAAAAATCCTTTTGACAGCAGCATAGTGAGAGACCTTCGGATTTGCTTGGTATCTGGCGAGGAGACACGTTGGATACATAATGTCGGGTCTTGATGCGGTGAGATACATTAAAGATCCAATCATAGCATGATAAAGTGAAGAGTCCACAGCTTCCCCTTTTTCATCTGGAGTAATCCCGTGATTCTGCGGAAGAGGAGTAGAAATTGGCTTCGAATCGGACATGTGGAACCGGCTCAAGATGTCTCCGACGTACTTGGTTTGATGGATAAAAATTCCAGATTCGGACTGATTAACTTGCAAACCCAAGAAGAACGTCATTTCACCCATCGCACTCATCTCGAATCGATCTTGCATCACCTTCTCAAATTCCTTGCATAACTTATCATCGGTAGAACCAAAGATAATGTCATCGACGTATACCTGTACCAACAGAAGATCTTCACCTTTTTCTTTGATGAAGAGGGTACAATCGATCAAACGCCGTCTAAACCCGTTGTTCAGCAGGTAGGTAGACAGTGTCTCATACCAGGCTCGAGGCGCTTGATGAAGACCATATAGCGCCTTGTTAAGTAGTAAAACTCTGTCAGGATGTAATGGATCTTCAAACCCCGGTGGTTGCTCGACATATACTTCCTCTTCGACTACTCCGTGAAGGAAAGCACTTTTAACATCCATCTGGTACACCTTGAATTTCTTGAAGGATGCGTAGGCTAGAAAGATTCTAATAGCCTCCAGACGGGCAACAGGTGCATACACTTCATTGTAGTCAATACCTTCTATCTGACTGAAGCCTTGAACAACTAACCTTGCTTTGTTTCGGACAACAATCCCACGGTCGTCCTTTTTGCACTTAAACACCCAACGAGTTCCGATCTTCTTGTAATGGTCGGGCATATCAACCAATTTCCATACGCCCAACTTCTCGAACTGCTGAAGTTCTTCTTGCATGGCTTCCACCCAGGAATTATCTTTCAATGCCTCCTTCCAAGATCTAGGCTCTTCTTGGCTAACATAGCAAGCGAAAGACCAATCATTTTGTTGTCCCGATTCTCGTATCTCAGCATACAAGCCAGCATTTTCGTTATTTCTGATTTGATTCCTTGTCCTTACACCACTGAGAACATCACCTATAATATTCTGCTGAGGATGAATGTTATGAATTCGGGTTTCAGAAACTGGAGGAATTTCAACATTGGTCCTCAAGTTATTAATATTTAAATTCCCGATATCATTCTGAAGCTGTTGAGTTGTAGAAGATGATGCATTTTCTTGTTGGACAATTGGTGCAGACACTGGATCCGTTGCTTCTGAAGTACCTTGAACCGGACGCGGTGCTTCACCATCATTTGCATCAACATACTCCTCATCTTCCGATGACAAATTGTAGTCGACAGCATCATTAAACACCTCATTTGAAACGAGATTGTTGACAGAAGAAGCTGCTTGTGAGTCAACAATGATTGGGCGAGCTAACTGAGAGCCAGTCGCATTCTCGCTTTCAGACAACATTTGAGCAATTGCATTGTCATCATCAAATGTCGGCAGATTAAATGAGTCGAAAAGACCATCATAATCGAACATCCATGGATCTCCAGAAGGCTTCGGTGGATTAGAATATCTTTGAACTCTTACTTCACCCCATTCTTCAATCTTCTTGGTAGTCAGGTTCCATACTCGCAGATTAGGAGTAGCATACCCAAGGAAGTAACCTTCGATAGCTTTGGCACCAAACTTCCCGTCAGGCTCAATCATGGTACATGGTGCACCAAAAGGTTCTAGATATTCCAAATCAGGAGTCTTCTTGTGTAGGAGTTCGAAGCACGTTTTGCCATGTCTTTTCACTGTGAGAACCCTGTTTAACGTGTAGCAAGCCGAGGCAACAGCTTCAGTCCAGAATCGAACTGGAAGCTGAGACTCAACCAACATGGTTCTTGCAGTCTCAATTAAGGTTCTGTTCTTTCTTTCAGCGACTCCGTTTTGTTGTGGCGTGTACCGAGAGCTGTATTCATGAAGGATCCCTTTTGCAATGCAAAATTCATCCATAACCCTGTTTTTAAACTCGGTTCCGTTGTCGCTTCGAATTCGCCTCACCTTTAGATTATAAAGATTTTCCAACAAGGTGATCAAATTCTTTAGAATTTCTGGAGTCTCGCTCTTGTGGACCATGAAATCAACCCATGAAAATCTTGAATAGTCATCAGTGACTACCAGGCAGAAAGCCTCCCCGTGCACACTCTTGTGTTTGATTGGGCCGAAAAGGTCCATATGCAGACGTTCGAGTGGCATGTTTACAGTGTTAACCTTTTTCAATGGATGTGATTTCTTGATCTGCTTCCCTTTCTGACACGGCACACAGACATCTTGAAGTTGAAAATTCTTCACATTGACACCTCTCACCAGATTGTTTTTGACAAGGTGATTCATTTTTCTGAGGTGAATATGACCCATCCATCTGTGCCAAGAGATCGTCTCCTTTTCAGTGGCTTTTGAAATAAAGCAAGTAACTTGTTTGGACTGAGTTATTGCTTGGCTCATATTGAGGACATACAAATCATTAACTCTTGGTGCTGATAAGAGAATCCATTCTGCGGGATTCTTGAATCCTGGCTTCAGCACATAACACCCAGCATCATCAAAATGCACGGTGAACTTCTTGTCGCAGATCTGAGAAACACTCAGGAGATTGTGATCCAATTGTTGCACATAATTGATTTTTTCGAAACTCACAATTCCATTTGAGATCATTCCCTCGCCGGTGATATACCCTCCTTTGTCTCCAGCAATCGCGACATAACCTCCTCTTATACTTCGCACATCGTAAAGAAGACGATAGTCGCCCGTCATGTGCCTGGAAGCCCCACTATCAACAATCCAATGACTATTAATAGTTCCTCCTGGAGCCGCCTGCACATGCAACTAACTTATCAGTTTGAGAGGGGGACCCAAGCCTTTGCGGACTTGGGTCGTCCTTGATCATCAAGGAAAGTGATTTCAATCACTTGATGATTAGGAAAAAGAACCTGTGGTGCTCCCCCTGATTGAATTACTTGCTTTTGCTTCCAAGCTGTTTGTCTTTTACCAGTATTTGAATTTATTGTTTTAGCATTTACTGGTTTTACAGTTTTAGGTTTTGCTTGTACAGGTTTTTCTTCTTTGACCTCTGATTTTAAGGCCTTTTCAATTACCTTTTGATTCTTTTGCTTTAACTTCTTTTCCTTTTCTTTCAAGATACGTGGGTCTTGTTGGTCGTTTTTGGTAATTGATTTCTTGGGGAGCACTCGTTTTTGACTTCAGCTTTTGCAGGTATGGGCAATATCTTACAATATGCCCAACTGTGCCACATTCAAAACATGTTCTCCGCTCTACAAACTTCGGAGAAACATGTTGATGACCAGACAGAGAACCAGACAATGAACTTTGTGATCTAGACGTACTAGGACCTAAATCACATCCGTTGGTGTGTTGGGTGTAATTATTCTGATCATTTCGTTTTAAAATTCTAACTTGTTTTACAAAATCAACGTTAGATTTATCCTGAAATGTTTCAAGTTTGTCTGAACCAGTGGATCCAACAAAGTTCATTTTTGGTTCTTGTTTCTTAACAGGAGCTCTTTTGTTTTGCACCTTTTGTTGTTGAACCTTAGGTTGCTCAACCCTTGATTGTTGAATTTTAGGTTGTGCAGCCTTAGGTTGAGTAGCCTTAGACTGTTCAACTTAGGTTGTTTAACCTTTGGTTGTTCAGTCTTAGGCTGCTGAACTTTAGGTGCTTGAACATTCTTGTTCTGAGCCTTCTTTCCCTGTACCTTACCCTTTCCGGAGTTGACTTGTTGTTTTCGCTCAATTGGTAGTTTTTGGTTTCCGTATTGTTTTCTAATTTGTTCACACGGAATTGGATCACATTGAGTGACGGTAACTTTGCCACTTTTGTTCCCCAAAAACTTATCAGTGCATCCTTCAAAAATTTGCTCAATTAAATCTTGATTTACATTTTTAATTGGAAAATCTTTGTTAGAGTAGATTTTGCTATCTCCTTTGAGCGTATACAACAAGTTATTCCCTTCAGGGCTAACTACAAGGGACTCCATTGCTTTTGACATTTCAGTCTTACTCGGTTTCACTGGTGGATCACACAGAATGTGATTCTCGATAGGAATATCTGTTGTAACCGAGTTAGACTGTTGTTTCACAATTTCTTCAGATTCATCGTCCGAAGAATCAGCATCCTCAATAATGGGAGGACTCTGTTCCTTAACACACGATGAATCTGTCACATTCTCAGATTCTGATTGACCCGAGGATGATGTACCAGTTGTGAACCCGAGGCCTGCTGCAAAGTCATCTAGGCCGAGTGGCACAGTAGGTTCAAAACGGGGCATATCCTCGTCATCAGGCAATTTGGAGTAATTGTGATTCATTGGGGGAGGACATGATTTGAATCCAATACATTTTGCATCCCCCTTTTTCTTTTGAACGTCAATGATGTGATCCAATACATAGCGGGAATTGGAATAGGTTTCCAATTTCTGCTTAATTGTCTCACATTCACATCGAGCTGTTGCTAACTCTACCATTTGCTTTTCAATTGTGTCAATAAGATTATTGTTAGCATGTTGTTTTCGCAAAACAGCCTTTTGTAATTCTGAAACATCATGTCTTAATGACGCAATTGTTGCTTTAAATTCCTTTTCATTTCTGGTTAAAAACAAGTTAGCTTCGGTTGCTTTAGAAAGATCTACAATCAATTCTTGATTGTGTATGTGTGTGATTTCAAACTGACTTTCCTTTTCTGCATATTTTAAACACTTTACACATTCAATAGGAACATAAATAGAGTCAGAATTAGTATCACATACCTGAGAAGTCTGACCTTCTACGTGAGCCATAAAGGTTGTATGAAAAGAAAAAGATCCATCTTCAGAGAAGAACTGAGCAAGCTTCTCGGAAGTTCCAGCAGATTTCTGGCAGAGAATAGATCTCCTCTTGCATAATGCTTCAGCTTCAGCCAAAACCTCATCAACTTCCAAATCTAAAGCATCACCTGATAAATCACCAGCATCAAGTGATTCCCCATCCATGCTCCCACTATAACCCGAATTATCTTCATCTTCTGAAGATTCACCGGCAGACACGGGTTCTACTACCTTCTCAATCACTTTAGCATAACATGCTGTTCCACCATTTCCTCCTTCTCCAAGCTGAAGGTTCCAGTTGCAGATTTCATCAGCTTGAACGACCAATCCTCTGTGGGGATTAGTGTTTGTGGATCCAGATGCATTTCCTCCAACATGAACTATTGATCTGACAGAATTGTTGTTCTGTTGCTGTTGTGGCTGTCCTTGATTCCTGAAGGGATTCTGATTTCCTTGCTTAGGTGGCTTCTGACACTCCCGCTTGAAGTGACCCTTTTCACCACAATTAAAGCAAGTGACAGCATTCTTATCAAAACCATACTTGGTGTTGTTGTTGCTTTCCAAGTTGGTTCTCCCCGTCCTTTCCATAAACTCCTTTGCTCTTCGAATTGCACTAGCCAGAGCCCATTTGGTATCCATCATTTCAAACTCTTCTTTATCCACTTGCTGATAATCTTCATTGGTTAGATTGATATTCCCAATCTGACCTGCGACTAATCCACAATAAGCACTAACCAAGGTATTCAACATCTCCATATGCTCCTTGGCTATTTCGACAGTGACTTTGGAAAAGTTGGAAGTGTCTAATCTGACTGTGTTCGGATTGGAAGTGGCTTGAAAGTTTGAAGAGCTTCCATAAAACCCTTGCTGTTGCGGTTGTTGCTGCTGAGCTCTGCTTGGGTCTAAGAAAGGCGGTGGTGTGAATTGCTGAGCTGTCGGTTGCACATACTGTTGTTGAGAAGAAGAATCTGGTCTTGAATACATCATCGTGTATGCTGAAGGATCAAACTGATTTGTTGTGGAAGGTCCGGTGTTTGAGATGAAAGCTGTTTGAAGCTTCGCGTGTTGAGAGGCTGGTTTTTCTCCACTGATACCTCCTGCAATCCCATAGTACATCTCTGGATTTTGAGGAGTTAGTGTTCTTTTTGCCTTAAGCTTTTCTTCTACATCCTTGTTCTCCAATTTTTGAATTAATTCATAAACGGTGATTGTGTCTAGAACACCATTTTCTTTGAGAATTTCAAGAAAACTGCTCCACTTTGCTGGTAAGCTATCAGCAAATCTCTTCACCATTTCTTGTGGAGTGGCAGTGACTCTAAAAGCAAACATCTCGCTCAACAAGTGATGGAACCTTGTAGATAAATCTGCCAAAGTCTCATTCTCCATACACGTGAATCCTTCAAACTCTTTCTTCAGTAATTCTTGCTTGATCTTTCTAGATTGAGCATTTCCTTCACATCATAACGTGAGCATATCCCACAAGCTTTTAGTAGTCGTGCAGTAAACAAACTGGTGGTAAATGTCTCTGTGAAGAGCTTGTGTGAGAATCATGAATGCTTTCTTTTCTAACTCAAATTTCTTCTTATCATCATCAGACATAGTGCTGTAAGTTTCTGGATTAGATCCTGCAACTTCCAAATCATTGTCAAATGCGGTGAAAAAGCACATCCATAGATCTTGACCTTGCCCCTGAACATAAGTTCTCAGCCTTTCTTTCCACCATCCCCAATCATTGATGTGATTTAGCTTTGGCGGTTTTGTGCTTGTACCAGTTTCACTGTCGTTCTGCATCATTGCTTGAATGCTGCTGCTTTGATTTGTGACCAATGCCCATTGATTTGTAGTTATCATTGCAGCTTGAGGTGGGGCAATAGCCTGCATCCATGCAGTTTTGTTGAACTCTGACGCAGATTGCGTGGCTGATGATTGCGTAGCTGATGATTGTGGAGTCAAAGTTGTTTGAGTCCACGCGGTTGGATCCCACTGACCATTTGTTCCCATTTTATAACAATTAATATATTAAGTGAAAATTGATTTAAAATTTGAAAAACAGGTTTTTTTTTTTCTTTTTTTTTTTAAATTTAATTTTCACAAACTATGTTAATATCTTGAATGAGAACAGACAGCCGAAAGATCCTTGATCGAAAGACCTGAAAAACACAAACTTGTTAAACTCAAACAGACTAGGATCGAAACATCAATACTTGTTCGAAGGATCAACAGTGTTCGAAAGATCACTGTTGAATTTCGAACAATGATTTCGAAAGATTCTCCAAAACGAAGGATCCTTATCTTTCGAATAAGAACTGTAGATCGAACAATATATCCTTTGAAAAGATTCCTTGGATCGAAAGATAAGTCACAGACTTCGAAGGATGTTCGAAGGATGGTTATCTATCGAACCTCCTTTGATCGAAAGATGATCTTTCGACTTCGAAGGATATCCTTCGATCTGTACGAACACTGCAGACAAAAGGTGACAGGTTAGTGAAAAGGTGATTGGTTGGTAGAGAACTTTCGGCAGAAGGTATGTTCAGTCCATACTTTCTACCAACTCAGATTTGACCAATAAAATATTGCCTAAAAAAGAAAGTTCTTATCCAGAAAACCGGTCACCGGAGTAAGCCGGAATTTGGCCGGAAATTACCAAACTTCTTAAAAACAAGTTTTTAAGTTACCCAACCCGTCCTTCAACACACCCGGTTAGTTTAGAACACGTTTTTACGTCTAGAAATGCGAGAAAAACACTAAAAACGGGTGCTAAACCATGTGAGTTTTGTCCAAACACTCCAAAGTCTTGTATAAACTCGGTTTTTAACAAGGAAAAGAGCCACGGCTCTGATACCACTTGTAGGTCCCCCGGAGGTCGAGGTTAAACCTTATCCTTGTTATGTTTAACACACTAGCAAGTGCGGAATCCAAGCTAGAATGCAAACCGGTAGTTTATATGAGAACACAAGCTACAAAGAGAAAGGTAGACACACAAAATATCAAAGTTTTCTCTTGTATTTCAGTGGACACGGTTACAGCCCTTGACCAAACTGAAAATGCTCTCTACAAGACTTAGTTCACTCACACACACACTTTCTATCTTTCTGTCCAACTGTCTTACTGTGAAGTGAACCCATTACAAGACTATATATACTCATAACAGATTGTCTGGTCGAAGGATCAGAAAGACTGATCGAAGGATCATCTATCGACCAGACACCTACCGAAGGATCCACATATACCTCGAAGGATGGTATATCCTTCGAGGTCCATCTACATCCATCGAAGGTTATCCTTCGAGCTCATCGATGGATATAAACAATCCTTCGATGACTCATCCTTCGACACAAACAACTTACAAACCATGTGTTAACTATTTGGCCAAGTTAAACCAGGAGGATGGTTGACTTGGTCAAACTTACATCAAAACACATATACAAACCAACAAAAGACGTAAACAAGACTAACAAAAGACATCGTTTTATATCATTACAAAATACAGACAAAGTACAGACACAAGTGCACCAACAGTGTAGAGTCAGAAAGGGCTGAAGATGAAGTTGGGGGTTTTCGAACCTGAGGGATTGGTGTGGAGAAGGAAGACTTGTCAATTGGTGGCTTCACTGGTCCCTGTGAACGCGTGTGGGGCATGAACTGCAAAACCAAGAATAAAACAAGTAAGTCAACTCCAATAAAAGACTCAAAGAAATACGAAAAAGACACTAAAAATACTTGGACTCCTACGACTCACAAACACACAAAAAGCACGTAACGATATCAGTTGAAATCCAAACAAAGCAGTTAACGCAATTGCCAAGAGTCCCCGGCAGCGGCGCCAAAAACTTGATGTGGAAAAAGTAGTTCAACTAAATAAACTAAATTACCCTAAATTGAGACTCAAGTAATAAAAATCTAGACTCTTTAACCTGACTAAACTACTCACCGGCAAGTGTACCGGTCGACTCTAGCACAGCAAAGTAAGTCCGGATGTCGAACCCACAAGGACTCTAATGAATTAACGACTAAACATAGACTAGACACTGACACGACTAAACAAATATTGTGTTTGGGGGGGGGGGGGGGTTTACTAAAATTCTAAAATTGCAATTACATTGAAATTAAACTAAGTTTCGAATAAAACTAGGGTTTTAATTCAGATGCGATTAAGGACTACCTAGACTTGAATCCAGTTTAACTACAAATAGACTTCTAACGGTTTTATTGATGTATGGTGCCGGGATCGTAAAATACTAAACCTTAAGGTATTTCAATGCTAAGACTTCCCGACCCTTCTCAGGAAGAAACCTAGGAAACCCTACAAGGCTGTTATGATTACCGACTGTTAGATTTCCTCTCAGTCCTCTAACGACTCTAAAAGTGCCCTAATACGACTATCTACCTCTTAGCGCGACAATCTAAGGCAGTTCTAGGTTCTGACTTGGTTTACTAGACACAAATGCAATTAGGGAACTAACGTCGACTTCTCTCAAAATCTAAATTAGCTATATACTGCACCGCGACCTAATAACTAACTCGAGCCTCTCAGCGACAAGTTAAGCAGAATATTTACTTCTAATTATATTTTAATTACTGTTTCTAAGACTATCGGCCGATTTACCCAAAGATCACCCGAACCCGCAAGGATGCAAATAATCAACACAGATCTATTATGTGAAAGACATCCACCAAAATCTATGTGAAACAGTAAACAATCCACAATCAAAAGTAAATACGCACACGCACCAAATCAGAAAATCTAGAACACGTTACTTTCGAAGTCAATCCATAATTAATTCAATAAAAACCGTTAAAAGATCCATAAGTAAATTAAACCATCATCAAATCTAGGTAGTATCTAAAGTCTAGCCAAGAAACATGATGTTCAAAACAAACAAAACAAGTTCAAAACAAGAATTCATCATAAAGTATCGAAAACGCGAAAATAAGGAGCACCGGGAGATAAAACCCGAAAGATCTTCACTCTCACGATCCAAGCTTCAACCGGATGATTCCCGTTCGGCAAAATACTCCAGAATGCTCAAAATCACCTCCGAAATTCGTCCTAGGGTTTCTTGATTCGTATTCAGAGTTGTGTTCGGTTTCTTTTTCTTCAATCCAACAAAACCCTAATTTTCTCCGGATTTCACACCCCTCGCGTGACGCCTAGGGGGGGTCGCGTCACGCGGCGCCTCCATTGTATATTTTTTTTTATTTTTTTATTCTTATCAGCTTCCGGCTCTTCCCGACGCGCGTACGAATCCCGATTTTCTTCCAAACTGCTCGGTTTTGCTCGTTTTTCAACACTTTAAGCTACGGGACCTGAAATCAAAGCTTAACGTCAGCAGTATCGCAGTTCTAACCTAAACTAGACTCTAAACGACTGAAAATTGACCGAAATATACACTATAAACATATGTACTTTGCAGTACATCAAGGGTATGGCTTGAATGTGATCGTGGTGGTGAGCGCCCTACTACAGCAACACTTAGAAAAGCCGGAAGCAAAAAAACGGTTGCCCGTTTTACCTGCTGACTGTACGAAACCACCCGTATGAAACCTGGGAGGTAAAAGACGGAAAAATAAAACATAACCACGAACTTTGTGAGGACCTGTCGGCCCACGCGTTTGTGCGAAGGTTTACTCCAAGCGAAATGAAACTGATCGAGCATCTGACAGCTCAAAACATGGAGCCGCGCAAAATATTTCAAACGATAAGGAAGCATGACCCCGACAGGTTTCATGTTCAGAAAGACGTTAAAAACGTTGTGGCGAAGATTAGAGCCAAACAAAGACAAGGATTGACTGCCATGCAGTCACTAGAAAACATGATGATAAAGAACGACTTTATTTACGAGACACGGGAGGAACCCGGAACAGAGATCGTAATAGAGATCTTCTTTCTTCATCGGTACTCGAGAGACATGTGGCGTGCATTCCCCCACATCATGCTGATCGATGCAACGTACAAGACAAACTTATACAATATGCCATTTATCCAGATTGTTGGGGGTATGACGCCTACCAACAAATCGTTTATTATCGCGCATGCCGTTGTTAGTAAAGAACGGGGTGATAACTTTGTGTGGGTGCTTGAGAGGGTCAAGTCAATGTTGGATGAATGTATGGAGCCACGTATGATTTTAACAGATAGAGACCTAGCCCTTATGGGCGCGTGTGCTAAACTATTTCCAGACGCCTCCAGGCTTCTTTGCAGGTGGCAAAATACAACAGAATGTTATGAAGCACTGCAAGGCTGCCTTCACAGACGAAGACTGGGAAAAAATTTTGTCATTCTGGGGGACATTGATTGAGTCTCCATCCATACCCATCTACGAGTACCACTTGTGCAACATGCGAAAACGACTTGTGGAGTGCAAACGTTCTAGTAAGTTTTTCTAATAACATACGACTCACCTATGCAAATTTTATTAAATTATTTTTACTTTTTAGGAGTCTTCAATTATGTGTATGATAACTGGCTAAAAGACTGTAAGGAGATGTTCGTCTTTGCATGGACTGATAAAAGGCGCAACTTTGGTAATCGTACCACAAACAGAGTTGAGAGCCAACACGCCAACTTAAAGAGATACGTCCTAGATAGGAGCTCGCTGGACCGTGTAGTTGGTTG
Source organism: Helianthus annuus (assembly GCF_002127325.2). Taxonomy (NCBI): domain Eukaryota; kingdom Viridiplantae; phylum Streptophyta; class Magnoliopsida; order Asterales; family Asteraceae; genus Helianthus; species Helianthus annuus. The sequence goes on from NC_035435.2 coordinate 116,168,419, forward strand.
TGTCCAGGATATAGTTGAGACACAGTTCGGTGAAATAAGGAAGACTTTTCGAGAAAGCATCAACCACCACAAACACCCGCTGTTTCAACACCTACTTGGAAAAGTATCCCATACAGCCCTTGACTTGTTGAGTGGAGAGGCAATTAGGAAGCTAGATGTCTTGGAGCGCTTTCATTCATCATGTGGTTGCCAAATGTGGTACAGTTTCGGGTTGCCCTGTGCTTGTAGGATTGAAAAGTACATGAGTGAAGGTAATAATTGTTAAACGTACAACACTTGTGTGATATATTTCCGTTAATCATGTGACTTAAACAATGTTGTTTTTAGCCGTGCAGAGCGTCCGATTCAACTCGAAGACATAGACGTCTTCTGGCGGAAACTTAACTTCCAAAGTTGTAAATTGATAGACGATGACGTTGACGTGGTCAAAGAGCTAAATATTGTTTGACAACAATTAGAGTCGCACACCCCAACTCAGCAAAAAAGCCTGATGTCAAATATTAAAGCGGTGTTGACTCCAAAGAAATCTACCAAGAAACCACCGGTTGTCCAACAAAATACTCGTGGCCGACCAACAACAAAGCAGGTACAACAAAGGTTGGACGAAGCCTCTTGTATAGATGAAGAATTGAGGAGAAGCTCCTTCGGTGATGCAAACACGTGCTTTGAAGGTTCCCGACAAAGTAAGTACGATAAACCTCGCCACAGCTCGTACGTTCCGTCACAGGCCTCTCAACAGTCGGTTATAAGGTCCCAAAAACCCAAAGCGAGCCTAAGCCGTTCAAAGAGTTCTAAGAAGAAAGAGACATGAGATGATCACTGTTTTCCTTTAATCATTGGGGACGATTACGTGGGAATCATCGAACGGTTTAAGTCTACCATTCCGCCAGTGTTTCATCCGCATGTCTGGTGCATACGAGATATGATGTCGGATGGTCATTGTGGGTTTCGGTCTGTGGCTGTGGGCTTAGGTATGGATCAGAGTTCATGGGGGCTCATTCGAAGGGACCTTGTCCAAGAAATGGATCAGAACGAATCGATCTGGTTCCCAATATTTGAAGCATGGGATGAAGGTACGCATCGTCAAGGCCTAATTTGGAATTCAGTGTCCGGTTGTGGGGAGGATCACTGGATGGAATTCCCCTTAGCAGGACTTCTTAATGCACAAACGTACGGTATCGGGGTGCACCTATTAACGACAACCATCGGTGCGAGTTCCAATTTCTTCCTGATACTAAGTCCTCCGGCTAATCAACAACCATTTTATAACATTTTTATATTTTTTTTATATTTAGAATTGATTAAAACAGTTTATTTGTAATTTTTTTTTAAAAATTACTAACATACGCCTCGTATAGATCTAGACATGTCGTATACGATTGGTCAAAAGACCATTTTGCCCCTGATATGCCCCCATTCTAGGCTTAAATCAGGGGCTAAAAGGTCATTTTAACATAACCAGACACCTCGTATATAGTGGGATGGGTCGTCTGTAAGAGCGGGATTTTGAAAATTTGAATTTTGAATATTTGAATTTCAAAATTTGAATTTTTCAAAAAAGGACGCCTCGTATAGACCTGGACGGGTCGTCTATATGGGCGGCAACTCCTTTTTTAAAATTTGAATTTTGAAAATCTTTTATTTAATTACCAATATACCCCTGGAAAATCCCAGTATAGGCATTAAACAGGGGCACAAAGGTAATTTGAAACCCTAGACGACGCGTATAGGTCTATACGACCAATACTTGGTGGGCGGCAACTTTTTCACTTTTTCTTTTTTAATTATTAAAAAAATGTTTAATAAATTACCATTTTACCCCTGTAAAGCCCCTAGTATAAGCCTTAGTCAGGGGTAAAATGGTAATTAACCATTCCAGAAATATCTTTTTGGATTGGTTAATTACCATTTTACCCCTGATCAAGCCCTATACTTGGGGCTTTACAGAGGTAAAATGGTCATTTATTAAAAAGGCTAGACGGGTCGTCTAGCTCTATACGAGGTGTCTTTGCCTCGTATAAGGGGGGGGGGGGGAGACCTAGATGACCCTGTTTATCACCCAAACAAAAAAAAACACACACGTATACCGTGGATAAAGCTTTATATGCCCCGGATACGTATTTGGACCGTATTTTCGAAGATTTGAAGCATCCCTGGTACGTAGGTTTTTGTTGGGTTTGAGGTTTTAACTTGAGGTTGAAGATGAAGACAGTAGAACAGGACGCCCCGTATACCTCTATACGAGGCAGATGCGAGGCACTGTTTTTTTTTTTTTTTTTTTTTGTTAATAATAATTGTTATTAATGTTATTATTATGGTTATTATTATTGTTGTTGTTATTATTGTTGTTATTATTAATATTTTTCTTATTATTATTATTATTCTTACTATTATTGTTATTATTTGTATTATTATTATTATTATTGTTATTATTATTATTTATTATTGTTATTATTATTAATATTAATATTAATATTTATTATTATTATTATTATTATTATTAATATTTATTATTATTATTATTATTATTATTATTATTATTATTATTATTATTATTATTATTATTATTATTTTTATTATTGTTATTATTATTATTGTTATTATTATTATTATTAATATTATTGTTGTTGTTGTTATTATTATTATTATTTGTTATTATTATTATTATTATTATTATTTATTATTATTATTGTTATTATTATTATTATTATTGTTATTATTATTATTATTATTATTATTATTATTATTTATTATTAGTATTGTTCTTGTTGTTGTTATTATTTATTATTATTATTATTATTATTATTATTATTATTATTATTATTATTATTATAATTATTATTTATTATTATTATGCTACAAAGAAAGCAACATACACCCCAACAAAAGAGGAGTTGGTAACACCCAAGGCTGGTCAGGCTTGGGTGAACATTTTCTTTCATTGAAAAACCTGACTTGCCGGAGATCCCAAGTTTGTAATCGCGGATCAGGAATCGGCATCATTCTTGTTAAAATTGTGTTTTTGTAAAAGTTTTTAAAATTGTTGAGATTTTTACAGGTGGTGGACTATGCCGGAACTCCCAGGTTGGTAAGTGAGGAGTAGGTATCGGCATTTTTCTTGAGAAAATCACAAAAAACTGATTTCGTCTTACAAGTGGTGTCATGAAATTGTGTAGATGTGTTTCATACAAGTGGTAAGAGGTTGGTTCTTATAAAGCAATTACTCAAGGTCATTAAATTGAACTTGATGTAATCTTCATACAAGTAGTTGCATGAACAAGATGATGAATCTGTCCCTACAAGTGGTAAAAACAAACTTATTTTCCAGAAAAATCATTTTGATTAAAACAAACTTAAGTGTTTTGAAATCTAAATGAGAAAATAGTTTGTTGAAAGGGGGAGTTCTGATTGTTTATGCCAAGTGGATGGCGAATTGAAGCAATTCGATATCAGTTGTCATTTTGCTTGTATAGTTTGTTTTCAAATTTCTTTAAATGTGTTTGAATTTTAGGGGGGTAAAAATTTCAGAAAATCCAATCCAGAAAATCCAAAAACATTTGAAAATTTGAAAAAATCCAAAAACATGATAAAATTCAAAATGTGTTCTGTTGTGAAAAAGAGGAAATGATAGTACATCAGTGGACTATCACAACATGCTAAAGAAATGGAATGTAAAAATGTGATAAACAATCTCACTGCGGATATGCCAGTAGGGTTTTGCACATTTAGTAGATTGTAACGAGATATAAACCTAAATTTCAAACTTGCTTATATCGTGGGTAACAATTCTTGGATATATGGGTAGCCCCCAAAATCTTGTTTGAAAGGACCCTCTTTCTGAGATATTAGGTCTTTATACTCAGTGATATCTGGGGTATTATCCCGGGACTTCTGCTGAATGGAAATTCTGACCTAGTCCCCGTATAATACTTTCTGCAAAAGCTTGAAATATAGTGTCGCCCTTAGTACAAAAAATGATGAAACATTGAAAAATGCTAATCATGTGCTGTTGAACAAAAGATCCTCTAAAGAGGACACACCAAAAGTCGAGCCGTCATCTCTCTGCTGAACGGAAGTTCTGACCTGAGCTCTCACGGTTTCGCATTTAACCCTTTTACAGATATTATCTGTGGTATACTCACCTGTAAGACTGAATATTGAGATCTGGATACGGGAGTATATTCAAGTGGTGGGACACGCGAATAAGTTTAAGTGCTTAAGACATTAATCTCGTCTCGAAACAATTGAACTTTGTGTGAAAATTTAAGTGGACTGTAACACCCCGAAAATATAAATCCTTATATTGGAAAATTCAAAGAGTTAATAAACAAGAATTTACAAACTAGGAACTTAACCTAGTTAAGTTCAAGTCTTGAAATAATTCACAATAGGGTTAAGACACATAAACTTAAAAATAAAACAAAATTGAGGGGCTAAACTTGCCAAAGAAGGAAAGTTAAATGCTGAATTGTGACAAAACTCACCAAACACACCATTCTTGGTGTGTCTGGTCGATCAGGAGCAAGAAAGGGGCAATCCCCATCCCTCAAACCCTAGAATCTTCACAAAATTCACAAATTAAGGCTGCAAATCTGCTTCAAATCAAGTTCTAAACACGAATTAACGATCACCTAATCATAGTGATCAACAGGTATGTAGAAATTTGGTGTTTTTGCTACTTTTTGAATTCTAGATTAAGTGTGAAAAACAAGAGATTCAACTTGATTGTTGATGCATGGCTGAAATTAGAAGGGTTATGAGGTTTAGGATCAAACCCTAGATGATTTCTTGACATAACTTTGTATAATACTTGTAGGGTTACATAATCACCATTGTAGGTGAGTAGTGAACTCTAAGAAACTTGATAAATGCAGAATTTAAAATTCTTGTTCTAGCACAATCTGAAATTTGGAAGTGATTTCTGAAATGTTAATGATAAGATATGTGCTAAGTTGTTTAATTAAAGTGAAATTCGATGAAAATTACAAGATATGAACTTGGTAATGATTGTAGGAAAATCTGACCCGTTAGGTGTTTGTTGAAATGCCTAAGTGAGGATTTAAATGTAAAATGTTGATAAAAACGCAGATTTGATAATGGTCAATAATGATGTGATTATGGTCATAAAAAGAGTTCTAAACATGTTGTAAACTGAAATTTCTAGGCAAAGAGTCCGGATCGTCAAGCGGACAAACCGAAGGGAATCCACGGGGAAAGGGCGTGCTCTAAAGGTACGAAGATACCGCTTCGTTACATTAAATTTCTTATTGTTTTTATGTTGTAATATAAAGCATGGTAAACAAGATAGACCAATATGTCACGAAAGTGACTTTGTGTCTTAAACAAGTGAACGGGTCAAAAACAAGTGATAAGCATGAAACCTTGTATGTCCTGAATGGAGTGTAATTCAGCACCCAAACGGGTCAAACAAGTCTTGTAGTAAGCACGAAGCTAGATACTATCACATAATGCATGATTTATAGGATGCGTAAACTGTGTAGCGAACACAGTAAGCAAGTTGAGAAACTTTACCCTTAATATAGGAGTTAAAGTTTAGAAATTTAATGCATGACAAGTAGCATAAGTAACTAAACATGAAGCCTCGGAAACAAGCTTGTAAGCTATTCCGTAGACATACCCTCATGAGAATAGTCGAGTATTAGCACAAGTAGAATATGGGTATGGAAAATTACTTCGTCGCTTAACAATTTATGTGAAAGTAAGCTGTTTGATGCATGGAAAACAATCAGCAAAACTGCAAATGAAACAAGGAGGTTTAGTACAACGTTCACCGTAAATTACGGTGGTACCGTAATTTATGGTGGCCAGAAAAATTTTACGGTGGGGCTCTACTGATTTACGGTAGGCCTCAAAATGTCCAGAAGCCACCGTAACTTACGGTGTCACCGTAAGTTACGGTGGAGCCCAGCTTGATGAAAATTTTTATTTCATTTTCTCGAATAAGTTTTCGGACCTGATTCGAATACGTAAATTTCCAAGAATAATAACGCTAATGCTTGTTTAAAAGGATGATGATCAAGCATAACTATCCGAACCGAACACTCTAGCAAACGCTTCCGCATATGATCTTTTGTTCTAAAAACTATGTAAACAATTGTAGTTAATATCTTGATTATGTTTTCGTAAGAACTATACATGTATGTTGTGTTTAGTTTTGGTTTAAAATATTGAAAGTTTTTGTCAAGACGTCATTTTGGCGTTAAATGCAAGGTTCTATGTTGTTAAATCTAGTAATATAAACTGGGTCTTACAAGTTGGTAATAAGAGCCCAAGGTTGCCAATAAGTGTTCGGTTCAAGCTTGATCAAGCATCCGGTAAGAGTTAATCGTTTAAGTAGAAATTAGAGAATATAGAAATAAATCATGAACAAATATGTATGAAAAGGGTGTGTAAGCTCACTCAAATACAAGAAATGCATGAAACAAGAATGATTAAATCAAGTTATGAACTTGATGAAATCAAAACAAGTAAAGCATGTGTTATAAATGGAATGTTTAACAATATATGTAAACATTTCAGTACTAAAGATGGCGGGCGGAGGTGATGGTGATGCGGTGCCAAGAGTCACCAAACAAATGAGAATAGTGATTGCCGAGGAGGTTGGAAAGGCAATCGAAAACAGTTTATCGAACTTCATTGATAAAATCCAAAATACGGTTTTATCAGTAGTAGAAGAAAGAATCAAGAAGCTAGAGGATAACTCGAATCTAGCAAAGGAAAAATCTGGAGGACGAAAGCCTTGTTCGTACAAGGAATTCATGGCTTGTAAACCACCCATATATAATGGGGAGGTTGATCCAATTGTGTGTCAACGATGGATAGGCGATATCGAGGGGGTATTCGAGAGAACTCATTGCGATGAGAATGACTACGTAGCTTATGGTACGGGTCAACTAAGAGGTCAAGCAAAAAACTGGTGGGATAATAAAAAGAAGGAGATTGGAAGTGAAGTGGCTAAGACCATGACATGGGAGGAGTTTAAGACGCCGTTTCTTAAACACCATAGTCCCAAAGCGGTCATAAACAAGATCAAGGAAGAGTTCATGCAACTCAGACACAAAGGTGAATCCATAGACAAGATCACGGGGATGTTTATGGACAAGACAAAGTTCTGTGACGATCTGATAACGAATGAAGAGCAAAAGGTTTATTACTACCATAACATGCTAAGCGCAGAGTATAGGGAGTTCATAACCCCTTCAAAGTACGAGACCCTTACCGAGATTGTCAATGCTGCTCGGGAAAGGGAAATCGAGCTGAAAAAGAGTATAGAACGGGGTGAACGAAGGGCACAAGACGTAAATCCAAGCCCTACCAAGAAAGCAAGAACGAATGAAACAGCGAAGAAATCAGATACAAAGGGCGGTACACCAAGTTGCAAAATCTGTGGCAAGAATCATAAGGGTGAATGTCGCTTCAAAGATAAGCCCTGTCCCATATGCCGAAAAACGGGACATATGGCTATATCATGCCTGGAGAAAGTGACCGTTTGTTACAACTGTTACCGAACGGGTCACAAAAGATCGGAGTGCCCGGAACTGGTGGGAAAGAAAGAAGGGCAAGACTCGAAAGGTGAAGCCTCAAAAGCCAAAGCAAGATCTTTCCAATTGACCGCTGCTGAAGCAAAGGTCGAACCTGACATGGTCTCAGGTATATTCACTGTAAATTCAATTCCCGCACGTGTGTTATTTGATACTGGTGCGAATAAATCCTTTGTTTCATATGGGTTTATTCGGCACCCTTCATTTGTTCTAACAAAATTACCTATGCCTTTAGAAGTAGAGATAGGTAATAACAAAAGCTTTATTGTTTGCGATGTATGTGAAAACTGTACGATGAACATTGATGACGAGGAATACGCAATAGATTTGATTCCGATGTCGATGGGAGAATTCCAAGTGATAGTGGGAATGGATTGGCTATCCCGTTACCACGCGAAAGTGGTTTGTTTCCGAAAGGAAATAAAACTAACGTCTCCTAGTGGAAAACCAGTTACGATATATGGTGAAAAAGGAGGTAACCCGGTGATATGCACAATGCTAGAAGCCCATAAACTCATGAAACATGGATGCAAGGCCTATATGGTATATGCAAGTGAAACAGAAAAAGAACCCCTCAAAATTGATAATGTACCGGTGGTACGTGATTATGAAGATGTATTTCCGGAAGAACTACCGGGGATACCACCAGAACGGGAGGTAGAGTTTGGAATCGAGTTGATTCCGGGCGCGAAACCCGTGGACAAGGCGCCATACCGACTTGCACCGTCGGAGTTACAAGAATTGATGTCTCAAATTCAGGAATTTCTTGACAAGGGGTTTATCCGACCGAGTGTGTCTCCGTGGGGCGCACCAGTCTTATTCGTGAAAAAGAAGGATGGCAGTATGCGCATGTGTATCGATTACCGAGAGTTAAACAAACTCACGGTGAAGAATCGATACCCACTTCCAAGAATTGATGATTTATTTGACCAATTACAAGGAGCAGGTTGGTTCTCCCAAATTGATCTCCGATCTGGTTATCACCAATTGAAGGTCAAGGAGGAAGATGTTCCGAAGACGGCTTTTCGTACACGGTACGGGCATTATGAGTTCCTTGTAATGCCCTTTGGATTGACAAATGCACCCGCGGCTTTCATGGACCTCATGAACCGGGTTTGCAAACCCATGCTAGATAAGTCGGTAATCGTATTTATCGATGACATTTTGGTATATTCGAAGAATGAAGCTGAGCATGCGTGTCATTTGCGGGAAGTATTAGACACCCTCAGATGAGAAAAGCTATATGCAAAATTTTCTAAGTGCGCTTTCTGGCTAAGAGAGGTGCAATTTCTTGGACATATCATTAGTACCGATGGAGTACTAGTGGATCCGTCCAAGGTGGAAGCTGTGTCAAAATGGAACCCTCCAAGAAACCCCTCAGAAATCCGAAGCTTTTTAGGGCTTGCGGGATATTATCGGAAATTCATACAGGATTTCTCCAAAATTGCCTTGCCATTGACCAAATTGACTCGCAAGGAGGAAAAGTTTGTATGGGGCGTTAAGCAAGAGGAAGCTTTCCAAACGCTCAAAGAAAGGTTGACCCACGCTCCGGTATTGACATTACCGGAAGGGACTGACGACATGGAAGTTTACTCGGATGCTTCCTATTTAGGGCTTGGGTGTGTTTTGATGCAACGAGGTAAGGTCATCGCCTACGCCTCGAGGCAATTGAAAGTTCATGAAAAGAAATACCCGGTTCACGACTTGGAATTGGCGGCAGTAGTGTTTGCCTTAAAGATATGGAGGCATTATTTGTACGGGGTAAAATTTACAATTTTTACCGACCATAAAAGCTTGAAATATTTCTTCGACCAGAAGGAATTAAACATGAGACAAAGGCGGTGGTTGGAAACAGTCAAAGATTTCGATTGTGAATACATTACCACCCTGGGAAGGCCAATGTAGTGGCCGATGCGCTGAGTCGCAAAGCAGATTATACCCCGATACGGGTAAGATCAATGCAACTTGTTGTGACTTCAAGCTTACTAGAACGAATTCGAGAAGCGCAGGATGAAGCTGTAAAGGCGGAAAACTGGAAAAAGGAAAGAATTATCGGCCAAGTTAAAGACCTTGAGATGGGCAGTCACGGTCTAAAAACTCGTTTTAATAGAATCTGGGTCCCTAACACATGTGAAGTTAAGAAGCTTCTACTTGATGAAGCTCATAAATCCCGCTATTCCATTCATCCGGGAGCGACCAAGATGTATAATGACTTGAAGCAAAACTATTGGTGGCCCGGAATGAAGCGTGACACCGTGAAATACGTGGAAAAGTGTTTGACTTGCCTACAAGTTAAGGCGGAACACCAAAATCCATATGGTAAACTTCAACCGTTAGAAATCCCGGTTTGGAAATGGGAGCAAATTACGATGGACCTATTGACCAAACTACCTAAAACAAGTCGTGGTTTTGATGCTATATGGGTAGTCGTGGATAGGTTAACTAAAAGTGCTCACTTTATTCCGATTCGTGAGACTTATACATCTGAGAAAATGTCGGAGGTATACACCAATGAAATCATAGCAAGGCATGGAGTACCGATATCCATTGTGTCAGACAGAGATACTCAGTTTACTTCGAAATTCTGGCGTGAATTCCAAGAACAAATGGGAACTAAATTGTTCCTTAGCACTGCTTACCATCCACAAACGGATGGGCAGAGCGAAAGAACAATACAAACGCTGGGAGATATGCTACGTGCTTGCATTATTGACTTTGGAGGTAGTTGGGATGTCCATTTACCCTTGGTCGAATTTGCATATAGCAATAGCTATCACGCGAGTATTAAAATGGCCCCGTATGAGCTATTATATGGCAGAAAATGTCGGACTCCAGTATGTTGGGGAGAAGTGGGTCCGCGGGGGCTAGCACCTGCTGATATAATCCGAACTACAAATGTGAAAATCGACATAGTTCGGGCACACTTGAAAGCGGCTCAAGACCGGCAAAAGGCATATGCAGATAAAAGAAATAGGCCAATTGAATTTCAGGTTGGCGATATGGTTATGCTAAAAGTTTTCCCATGGAAGGGTATTATTAGATTCAGAAAAAGGGGAAAACTAAGCCCAAGATTTATTGGGCCATTTAGAATCACTGAACGGGTTGGTAAAGTAGCTTATCGACTTGAATTACCCGAAGAGTTGAGTGGAATTCATAGCACATTCCACGTGTCACATCTCCGAAACTGTTTGGCCGACGAAACTGCTCATATCCACTACGATGATATCGAGGTGGATAACAGCCTCAACTATGCAGTAAAACCAATTGCGATTTTAGATCGTAAGGAGAAAAGTTTGAGGAACAAGATAATAAACCAAGTCAAAGTCAAATGGGAGCACAGAAAAGGGTCAGACACTACATGGGAGTCCGAAGAAGAGATGCGACGACTCCACCCTACATTATTTGGTACGTAATTCGGTTTCGGGGACGAAACCCTTTTTAAGGGGGGTGGACTTGTAACACCCCGAAAATATAAATCCTTATATTGGAAAATTCAAAGAGTTAATAAACAAGAATTTACAAACTAGGAACTTAACCTAGTTAAGTTCAAGTCTTGAAATAATTCACAATAGGGTTAAGACACATAAACTTAAAAATAAAACAAAATTGAGGGGCTAAACTTGCCAAAGAAGGAAAGTTAAATGCTGAATTGTGACAAAACTCACCAAACACACCATTCTTGGTGTGTCTGGTCAATCAGGAGCAAGAAAGGGGCGACCCCCATCCCTCAAACCCTAGAATCTTCACAAAATTCACAAATTAAGGCTGCAAATCTGCTTCAAATCAAGTTCTAAACACGAATTAACGATCACCTAATCATGGTGATCAACAGGTATGTAGAAATTTGGTGTTTTTGCTACTTTTTGAATTCTAGATTAAGTGTGAAAAACAAGAGATTCAACTTGATTATTGATGCATGGCTGAAATTAGAAGGGTTATGAGGTTTAGGATCAAACCCTAGATGATTTTTGACATAACTTTGTATAATACTTGTAGGGTTACATAATCACCATTGTAGGTGAGTAGTGAACTCTAAGAAACTTGATAAATGCAGAATTTAAAATTCTTGTTCTAGCACAATCTGAAATTTGGAAGTGATTTCTGAAATGTTAATGATAAGATATGTGCTAAGTTGTTTAATTAAAGTGAAATTCGATGAAAATTACAAGATATGAACTTGGTAATGATTGTAGGAAAATCTGACCCGTTAGGTGTTTGTTGAAATGCCTAAGTGAGGATTTAAATGTAAAATGTTGATAAAAACGCAGATTTGATAATGGTCCATAATGATGTGATTGTGGTCATAAAAAGAGTTCTAAACATGTTGTAAACTGAAATTTCTAGGCAAAGAGTCCGGATCGTCAAGCGGACAAACCGAAGGGAATCCACGGGGAAAGGGCGTGCTCTAAAGGTACGAAGATACCGCTTCGTTACATTAAATTTCTTATTGTTTTTATGTTGTAATATAAAGCATGGTAAACAAGATAGACCAATATGTCACGAAAGTGACTTTGTGTCTTAAACAAGTGAACGGGTCAAAACAAGTGATAAGCATGAAACCTTGTATGTCCTGAATGGAGTGTAATTCAGCACCCAAACGGGTCAAACAAGTCTTGTAGTAAGCACGAAGCTAGATACTATCACATAATGCATGATTTATAGGATGCGTAAACTGTGTAGCGAACACAGTAAGCAAGTTGAGAAACTTTACCCTTAATATAGGAGTTAAAGTTTAGAAATTTAATGCATGACAAGTAGCATAAGTAACTAAACATGAAGCCTCGGAAACAAGCTTGTAAGCTATTCCGTAGACATACCCTCATGAGAATAGTCGAGTATTAGCACAAGTAGAATATGGGTATGGAAAATTACTTCGTCGCTTAACAATTTATGTGAAAGTAAGCTGTTTGATGCATGGAAAACAATCAGCAAAACTGCAAATGAAATAAGGAGGTTTAGTACAGCGTTCACCGTAAATTACGGTGGTACCGTAATTTACGGTGGCCAGAAAAATTTTACGGTGGGGCTCTACTGATTTACGGTAGGCCTCAAAATGTCCAGAAGCCACCGTAACTTACGGTGTCACCGTAAGTTACGGTGGAGCCCAGCTTGATGAAAATTTTTATTTCATTTTCTCGAATAAGTTTTCGGACCTGATTCGAATACGTAAATTTCCAAGAATAATAACGCTAATGCTTGTTTAAAATGTTAGTTCTCAGGTATTCAAGAAAAAGGATGATGATCAAGCATAACTATCCGAACCGAACACTCTAGCAAACGCTTCCGCATATGATCTTTTGTTCTAAAAACTATGTAAACAATTGTAGTTAATATCTTGATTATGTTTTCGTAAGAACTATACATGTATGTTGTGTTTAGTTTTGGTTTAAAATATTGAAAGTTTTTGTCAAGACGTCATTTTGGCGTTAAATGCAAGGTTCTATGTTGTTAAATCTAGTAATATAAACTGGGTCTTACATGGACCAATATACTGACAATCTAAGTGAATTGTTTAGAACTTAAAATGAAATAAAGCTTAATGGTGTTGGTGATTTGTCTCATAAACTGATATGATCCTCTTACACAAACTAACAAAAATATTGTCTGTAAATATTTCTTTACTGCATTTTAGTTAATCTAAAAAATCCAAAAAGATTTTCAGTGTGTTTTAGCATAAATTTTGAAAAATGCAAAAAGATTTTCGATAACTGATGTTGGAAAGCTGATATTCAAAATTCCAAGTACTAAACATGATGACTATTTTGTGAGGGGGAGTAAGTTAAATCTAAAAATGTTTAAATTTTTTATGAAAATAATCACAGATATTCTGATTGTTTTTGAAGAGGGGAGTCAGTGTTCATACATACATTTTTATATAAATTGTTAAAATTTGTGAACTTATTATGTGGTAGAGAATGTGCAGAATAGTGATGCTGAGTGTTAGAGTGCCAGGTTCCGATGCTTGAGGACTCTGAATCTTATAATATCAGCCAGGCAACGATCTTGAACCTGTGAAAGCAAGATTATAATCCTGTATCTGATGATGCTGATGAACTTAAGGAATGCCAGCAAATCGATAGGGGGAGTCTGAAGAATTTAGAGAGAAGATTCAAAAGAGTAAAGCCCAAAGACTGATCAAGATT